>NW_019251889.1:0-1261 GCF_002742605.1 Olea europaea var. sylvestris | reverse complement strand
AGTCGCGAAAAATGAAGAAATTGCCCTCGGTGCGGTTTTTGTTTCCGATCAACCTGTCAAATTTGAGCCCATTCCGACACAGTTCCGAAAAATGACGAAATTTACCCGGCACTATTTTTGTTCTCGATCAATATGTTAAATTTGAGCCCATTCCGACAAAGTCGCGAAAAATGACGAAAATGCCCCCTGCGCGATTTTTGTTTCCGATCAACCTGTCAAATTTTAGCCAATTCCGACACAGTTCCGAAAAATGACGCAATTCACCCGTCACGATTTTTGTTCCCGATCAACCTGTCAAATTTGAGCCCATTTCAACACAGTCGCGAAAAATGACGAAAATGACCCCGGCGCGATATTTGTTTCCGATTAACCTGTCAAATTTTAGCCCATTCCGACACGGTCCAGAAAAATGACGAAATTGCCCCCGGCGCGATTTTTGTTTCCGATCAACCTGTCAACTTTGAGCCCATTCCGACACAGTCGCGAAAAATGACGAAATTGACCCCGGCGTGATTTTTGTTTCCGATCAACCAGTCAAATTTTCGCCCATTCCGACACGATCGCGAAAAATGACGAAATTACCCTCGGCGCGATTTTTGTTTCCGATCAACCTTTTAAATTTTAGCCCATTCCGACACAGTCCCGAAAAATGATGAAATTGACCCCGGCTCGGGTTTTGTTTCCGATCAACCTGTCAAATTTTAGCAAATTCAGACACAATCGAGAAAAATGACGAAATTGCCCCCGACGCAGTGTTTGTTCCCGATCAATCTGTCAAATTTGAGCCCATTTCGATACAATCGCGAAAAATGACGAAAATGACCCCGGTGCGATTTTTGTTTCCGATCAACCTGTCAAATTTTAGCCCATTCCGACACAGTCGCGAAAAATGACGAAATTGCCCTCGGTGCGGTTTTTGTTTCCGATCAACCTGTCAAATTTGAGCCCATTCCGACACAGTTCCGAAAAATGACGAAATTCACCCGGCACTATTTTTGTTCCCGATCAATATGTTAAATTTGAGCCCATTCCGACAAAGTCGCGAAAAATGACGAAAATGCCCCCTGCGCGATTTTTGTTTCCGATCAACCTGTCAAATTTTAGCCCATTCCGACACAGTCCCGAAAAATGACGAAATTGCCCCCGGCGCGGTTTTTGTTTCCGATCAAATTTTCAAATTTTAGTCCATTCCGACACAGTCGCGAAAAATGACGAAATTGACCACGGCTCGATTTTTGATTCCGATCAACCTTTCAAATTT
>NW_019251888.1:0-1261 GCF_002742605.1 Olea europaea var. sylvestris | reverse complement strand
GGTTGAAAATAGGAGAGAGAGAAATAGAATGTAATGTAATGAAAATCAAACAAGGGCTCAATATATTTGATATGGTATCAAAGCCAATCCGATCCTAAACAAACAAACCCTTGAATATTCATTTGCGGTGAGCAGCACAATGCTGCTCGCCCAACCAATTGTTATAGAATAAATGCTTTCATTCTCTTTGTAAATTGTTTTTTAATCTGCAATTTTACAACTGTAGAATTGAATACAATAATTGTTACATCACATGACCAAGGAGGAGAACTGGTCTTAGTTGATGCTACAGTCCCATCTTTTCGGTTGGTTAAAGATCCACAAAGTCCCAGGAAGCAACTCGCCTCCAAAGCTGCCAGAAAGTCTGCACCCACAATTGATGGAGTCAAGAAGCCCCACCGTTATCGTCCTGGAACTGTTGCTCTATGTGAAATTTGCAAGTATCGAAAGAGCACTAAGCTACTGATTAGAAAACTTCCATTCCAGTGCTTGGTTTGTGAAATTGCATAGGATTTCAAGATTGATTTGAGGTATCGATGAGAGATGCCATCAAGGAGATGAACGGCCAGGATCTTGATGGCCATAATATAATCGTAAATGAGACAGCGTGAGGAAGGTCATGGTGGAGAAGGTGGAGGTTATGGCGATGGTCATGGCTATGGAGGCGGTGGTCGTGGTGGAGGCGGTACTGGTGACGGTGGTCACAGAAGTAGCGACGAACATCTATGCGAGTGGAGAAGTTGGACCGAGCTATTGATAGAGAATAGGTTATTGCGCCTACGGATACATTTTGCATTGTGTGGTTATAGATGGGTTGGATTTATGAAATGGGCTTGATTTATGGGTTGTAGTTTAATAGGATAATGGGCTACCTGATTTTTGGGTTGTGGTTTAACAGAGTAATGAACTAATATTTTGGGCTAGGGCTTGTTTAGGTTTAATATTGAGATTGAAGATGTGATAAATAGAAATTGCTAGAAACACAGCAAATTATGGGTTTGTTATTTTAGGTTTATTAAATAAAAGAGGGGGGTTTGGTTAAGGAAGAAAGAGGGACTTGGAAGTGCAGACGTTGAGTTTCGGCTGCTCGGATAATGAGCTAAAGTTTTGGATTCTCGAATGAGGATCAACCTTGGGTGGTTTTGGACTCACAGAGGAGGATCATCTTTGAGTTTTTGGGGTAGGCTGTTTGGTGGGATCTCTTTCAACTGCAGCATCTTGGTCAATGATATATTGCTGGATTTTTGGCTGGTGTATTGGC
>NW_019251887.1:0-1261 GCF_002742605.1 Olea europaea var. sylvestris | reverse complement strand
TTATGACTATATTTTGTTTCTTAGTTTGGATTTTTGTGATTTTGAATGGTGGCCTTTTACCACTCTTCATTCATCGTTTCAGCAAGAGGATGCCTTCTCCTACATCTTTATTGATTTGGTGTTAACTCGATCAATATTCCTATAGTTCTCAGATCGGTCAAGATAGCTTCTAACACATCGTCGTTAGATCAAAGTAATTAGCCCATGTTTGAGCCACATTCTAGGAAGAAATGTATTATTCATATCAAATCAATGAGAAATGTGTGGTTAAAAAATAAGGAAAAATTTTAAATTTACGTGAAATATTATTTTATTGAAAAATGTGTGACTGAAATGATACCAAGTCACTGTTAAAGAATGTAAGGCCCTGTTCTCTTTACCGTTTTCGGGCCATTTTCTATTTTCGATTTTTCAAAACGGTGAAAACTTGTTTTCTTTCCCGTTTTCGAAAACGAATAAAAAAAATTGTGAAGAAAACACAAAACGACTTTTTTGTTGTTTTGGGCATTTTCAGTGTAAAACTTGAAAAAATTGAAAACACGGGAAATACCTTCTTTTTTTTTTTGGTATTTTGAGGAGGTGGTGTGGTGATTCTCAAAATTTCAAAAAAAAATAAAAAATTAATTAATTTATTATTATTTTTTTGATGTTTTGAGGTGGTGTTGTGGTGATTCTCAAAATTAAAAAAAAATTCATTTTTTTTTTGTTTTGAGAAACTAACAAAAAGAACGCATTTTCAACAATTTCAAAACAAACACTCAAAACACAAAATTGAAATACAAAGAGAACACCCCCTAATTTTTTGAAAATAATGTTGCTCAAACAAGCCCTTAATTACTACCTCTCTAAATTTGACAGCATCAACATTTTTTATCAAATTGAAATGATAATCGACACAAACCTTTTATCTCAAATTGAAACAACACATATTACAAGCATAGAGTCTACTCACATTAAAATTGACTTTCTAAAATGAGTTTGAGCAACTCTATAGTAGCTTGAGCAAATCGTAGCCATACAAATCTTAGGTGTGGTCATTTTGGTCCTTGTTCCACACTACATTTTAAGGAAAATACCATTTGTACAGAAAAATAGTTTATCACATTTTTGATAGATTCTCACATTTGCGTGAAACCCACGTAGGACCCGAGTGGAAAAAAATGATAAAAAATTGCTCTCTTCTTCCCTTATGAGTCTACTCTGTCAGGGAGGTACAAACAACAAGGTCCACATTTTAATTATAATTTTAGATAAACACCCA
>NW_019251886.1:0-1261 GCF_002742605.1 Olea europaea var. sylvestris | reverse complement strand
CTATTAATTATGTCAGGTTGTAGAGATGTTGGACAAAAAATTAACTAAGACAAATCACAGCAGGGAAAATTTCGTAATTTGTCGCGATCGTGCCAGAATGGACCGAAATTTGGCAGGTTGATTGGAAACTGCCCGAGAAATTGGACTCGGGGCATAGACCCGAGATCACGAGATTTTAGCCAAATTCCTTCGTTAAGGCCTCCGAATAATTAATTTCCGTATTAATTATGTCAGGTTGAATAGATGTTGGATAGAAAATTAACAAAGACAAACCGCACCAGGGGCAATTTTGCCATTTTGTCATGACGGTGTCGGAATGGGCTGAAATATGGCAGGTCTATTGGAAACGGCCCCAGAAATTGGACACGGGGCACAGACCCGGGATCATGGGATTTTAGCCAAATTCCTTTGCTTAGGCCTCCAAATAATTAATTTCCTTATTAATTATGTCAGGTTGAAGATGTGCTGGATAGAAAATTAACAACACAAAATCGCACCAGGGGCAATTTCGTCATTTGTCGCGACGGTGTCGAAATGGGCCGAAATTTGGCAGTTGATTGGAAACGACCCCAGAAATTGGACTGAGGCATCGACTCGGGATCACAAAACTTTAGCTAAATTCCTTCGTTTAGGCCTCCAAATTATTAATTTTCGTATTAATTATGTCAGGTTGAAGAATTGTTGGACAGAAAATTAACAAAGAAAAACCACACCAAGGGAAATTTCGTCATTTGTAGCGACGGCGTCGGAATGGGCCGAAATTTTGTAGGTTGATTGGAAACGGCCCCAGAAATTGGACTCGAGGTACAGACCCGGGATCGTGGGATTTTAGCCAAATTCCTTCGTTTAGGCCTCCAAATAATTAATTTCCCTATTAATTATGTCAGGTTGTTGAGACGTTGGATAGAAAATTAACAAAGACAAACCGCAGCAGGGGAAATTTCGTCATTTGTCATGACGGTGTCGAAATGGACCGAAATTTGGCAGGTTGATTGGAAACGGCCATAGAAATTCAACTCCATGTACAGACCCGGTATCGCGGGATTTTAGCCAAATTCCTTCGCTTAGGCCTCCAAAATAATTAATTTTCGTATTAATTATGTCAGGTTGAAGAGGTGTCGGACAGAAAATTAACAAAGAAAAACCGCACCAGAGGCAATTTAGTCATTTGTCGCGGTGGTGTCGGAATGGGCCAAAATTTGGCAGGTTAATTGGAAACAGCCCGAGAAATTGGGCTTGGGGTATAGACTCGAGATCACGG
>NW_019251885.1:0-1261 GCF_002742605.1 Olea europaea var. sylvestris | reverse complement strand
GTTCCATAATAAGCAAACATGAAAGCTCGAATGAAGATGCAAAATTTATGTCAGAGTGAAACTTCCATCAGTGCGACAAACTTTGTAAACCACAAACATTGAGATTTCATCGTCCATATGTTCAAATACACATGTGTCACCTATTTGAAACTGTTTTTCCCTCACATAATCTGCCCAACCAACGGTGAAACGTCGTACATAACCATTAGTCTTATATTCATTCGTACTGACCAATTACGATGTGAACTATCGTGGATTTGAACACTCTGGACAAATATTGGTAGATACGATCGAGCGAAGGCCCCAGTTACATACTGCAAAATAGAATGACAAATCTATAAGTTATGAAATTTCAAATTAGATGAGAAAAGCAAATATGAAAATGTTTCATACGTGTAGTTTGAGAAAGATAAAAGTAGAGGAGATTGGAGTGAAAGAGGAGCTCACAATTATTCTATGACCATCGCGAGCAACCTCTAATGTTACTCGAAAAATATGATTACCACTACGCGAAAGCACTACCTCAAATCTCTCAGAATCATACGTCACTTCTACGCCTAAATAATCAAATATCGAAACATCGAAAGTAGAATTTCTGTTGTATTCAAAGACAATAACATAATCATCTTGCAAATTATGGTGGTCAAAAAACTGTGGCCATCCAACAGTAAGATATATGTTATCATCAACTCTTTCGAGTTGTATGCTACAGATAATTCCATCATAACCAATCAAACGTATTGCATCAGTAAGGTCATGTCTCAAGCGTTGCACAAAAGTTCTCGAGATCAACTATAAAAAAATATAAGTCTCGTAAGGAATATTATTTACTCTATATTTAGTTTTAGAACTCATCAAACGAATATTACATCCCAATGAATAAATGCTAACAAAGAGATTATTTTAGAACTCACCAAATGATCATAATGGCCCAATGAAGTTGCGATAGTTGTAAAGAAACAGTGTGGTAGATCAACCTTGTTTGATATAATATTTATACTATAGAGACAATTGATAAATACATACGTTAAACATTTAGCAGTAATAGAAAGTGAGGAAAAAAGCACAATAAAAGAGACAATTATCAACATAATTGAAAAATGATATTTTATCGAACTTATGTGCTGCCTTACCTTTTAGCATGCTATTGACTTGGAGATTGATCAATTTAACTAAAAAGTTTATTTTCACCTTAACTTGGCTTTAGGATATCAAGATTTTTTTTACCAGTTCATAATAACTATTGCATTGTCGAGTAACT
>NW_019251884.1:0-1261 GCF_002742605.1 Olea europaea var. sylvestris | reverse complement strand
TTTTTTTGTGGTTGTATGGTTAATAATGCTATTTTTTTAACTGATCTTTACAATATTCTGTTTTATTTTAAAAGTGGAGCTAATTAATTGAGTCAACAAGGTAGGATTGCACTGGCGCTTCAATACATGAGTACTAACAAGTATTTGGTAATGGTAAGAAGTACATAACATCTGATATGCAGCAAATACTGATGGGACGGACTAGGTAGTTACATGTAAATAATGGAGTACCTAGGCTCTACCTAGAGTTCTTTGGTTTTCAAAAAGAAACTTTCTAACTCTGCCACATTGACAGAAAGTTAATTATTTTTCTTTTGTGGCTGCTTAACACATATAGGTATTATGGTGGTGGGGTGAACTAAAAAATTCATTATTCCTTTGTTGTCTTATATACTAAGTTCTTTCGTAGATCAAAAAGTTTTTTTCTTAACTAATCGAGATGGTTCTCTTGATTTCATAAAACATTCACATTTATTTTGAGCACCAGTATTACATCAAATCACAAGTCACAGCTTTCAATCTTATGTTTCTTTTTATTGCATTTATTCAAATTAAAATTTCAACAATGATTTACCGTTGTTGGGAGATGGTTATTTCTTTTTCTTTTTCTTTTTTGGCAGGTATTTTCAATAATACAAGTCAATTGATTTAAGATTTTTACCCTATGGAGATCTTGACATGAACGCTGCTATGAACTACATAAAGGATGACTAGGAGAGAATTATGTCTAATGTTACTAATTTTAAGTAACTGGTTTTTCAGGACGTGTCTTTGAAAATAATGGCTTTTTCTCAAAATGGTCCAAGGGCCATTTGCGTCCTCTCTGCAAATGGTGCTATATCAAATGTGACACTTAGCCAAGCGGCAACATCTGGGGGAACTGCAACTTATGAGGTTTTGGATTTTTGTGTCTGTTCGTTTCTTCTAGTTCCTTTATGCTTAATAATGATAACAAATCTGATCTTTGGAGGAGTTAATGAATCTAAAATTTGTCAAAGTTTTTAGTTATTGCGACATGCTAAGGATCAATTAACTCTTTTAATGATACTGTTAATTTATCTTGCATCTTAAGAGGTTTAGTAATATCAATAGTTTCTGAATCGTGTGACATTTTACTTCGGATATCCCAATCTGGATGAGACTATCAGAAATTAGTGATGGCAACGGGTGGGGCGGGGTGGCTTGCCCAGTTTGCCGCCCCATTTATTTTATTTTTATTATTTTTTCTCTTCATGGGGCAGGGAGTTTGGGGCGGGGCGGG
>NW_019251883.1:0-1261 GCF_002742605.1 Olea europaea var. sylvestris | reverse complement strand
GCTCTTCCAGGGCCACTATATTTGGCCTCATCTGTTTGAATATTTTAGTGAGTGCGTCCACTGAGAATGGTTCTTCGCTTTGCACGACAACCTGAGTTTCTTTCCCATCTTGTACCACCCTGACAGGTTCATAGTTTCCTTCGTACATGAACTTTTCCACCGAGTTTGCTTCTGCGACAAAAGGCCTGTGATTGGCCTGTACCACCTCTGGGTTCTTCGCTTTGCGCGACAACCTGAGTTTCTTCCCCATCTTGTACTACCCTGACAGGTCCATAGTTTCCTTCGTACATGAATTTTTCCACCGAGTTTGCTTCGACGACAAAAGGCCTATGATCGGCCTGTACCACCTCTACTTCGCCTTTGTTATTCCAAAAGATCAGGCATTGATGGAGCGATGAGGGTATACAGCGATTTCTGTATATCCAATCTCTTCCTAGTAGCACATTGTAACTAGTAGGACCATCTATTACAAAGAAGACAGTGGTCCTAGTAGTCGTCCCTATAGTTATGTCCAATGGCATAACTCCCTTAGCTGAAGTTGCTCCTCCATTGAAGCTCGTGAGGATGACTTCTGTAAGAATCATGTCACCCTCTGTCTTTGCGAACTTTCTCATCATCCTAGATGGAATGGTATTTATAGCTGCTCCATTGTCGACAAGCACTTTTGCCACTGGGATGCCGTTAACTAGAGCTTTAACGTACAATGGCTTCAAGTGTTTAGTCAATTTCATGGCTGACCATTTAAAAATAACCTTTTCAGCAGCCTCTATTTCTACTTCCTGCTTGTTTTCTGTCGAATTATCCCCCTGTGATAAGTCAACGTGCAGTATATCGCGCTGATCCTCTGTCTTCTGAACTTCCTTCTTATTTTTTTCTAATGCTTCCTCATTAGTTATCCAACCTATGGGATGGGGCATTATTCTTGGAGGTGACCCATACTTTTCAGAACGAGGCACTCTCTTCTTCCTTTTGGGTGTCCCGTACAGTACGTAGAAATCGAAAGGACGCCCAGATGGTTTTCCGAACAAATCTACTTCGCGAACTCCCTCTCGATATAGTTGCTTCAACAGAGTATTGCGCGATATTCCTCTCTTTCTTCCTTCTGCTTCTAGGTCGATTTTTCTTCAATGTCTGTCATCCCATCGTCTTCTTTATCGTTGTAGGCCTCTTTAGAAGTATGGCCTTCTTCACATACCAGCACGCAAGCTTCTCCTTCGTTGTCCTCCCTCTCTTCTTCTTTTTCTTTATTCTTGAATTCATT
>NW_019251882.1:0-1261 GCF_002742605.1 Olea europaea var. sylvestris | reverse complement strand
CCCCGGCGCGATTTTTATTTCAGATCAAACTGCCAAATTTCAGCCAATTTCGACACAATCGAGAAAAATGACGAAATTGCCTCTGGCGCGGTTTTTGTTTCCAATCAACAAGTCAAATTTCAGCCAATTTCGACACAGTCGCGGAAAATGACGAAATTACACCCGGCGCAATTTTTGTTCCCGATCAACCTGTCAAATTTGAGCCCATTCCGACACGGTCAAGAAAAATGACGAAATTATACCCGGCACTATTTTTGTTCCCAATAAACCGGTAAAATTTGAGCCAATTCCGACACAGTCGAGAAAAATGACGAAATTGCCCCCGGCGCGATTTTTGTTTCCGATCAACAAGTTAAATTTCAGCCAATTCCGACACAGTCGCGGAAAATGACGAAATTACACCTGGTGCTATTTTTGTTCCCGATCAACCTGTCAAATTTGAGCCCTTTCCGACACGGTCAAGAAAAACGACGAAATTGCCCAAGGCGCGATTTTTGTTTCCGATCAACCAATCAAATTTTAGCCAATTCCGACACAGTCGAGAAAAATGACGAAATTGCCCCCGGCGCGGTTTTTGTTTCCCATCAACAAGTCAAATTTTAGTCAATTCCGACATAGTCGCGAAAAATGACGAAATTACACCCGGCGCGATTTTTGTCAACGATAAACCAGTCAAATTTCAGCCAATTCCGACACTATCGCGAAAAATGACGAAATTGCCCCCGACGCGATTTTTGTTTCCGATCAACCAGTCAAATTTTAGTCAATTCCGACACAGTCGCGAAAAATGACGAAATTGCCCCCGGCGCGATTTTTGTTTCCGATCAACCAATCAAATTTTAGCCAATTCCGACGCAGTCGCGAAAAATGACGAAATTGCACCCGGCGCGATCTTTGTTTCCGATCGTTCGGTCAAATTTGAGCCCATTCCGACACAGTCGAGAAAAATGACGAAATTGCCCCCGGCGCGATTTTTATTTCAGATCAAACTGCCAAATTTCAGCCAATTTCGACACAATCGAGAAAAATGACGAAATTGCCCCCGGCGCGATTTTTGTTTCCGATCAACAAGTCAAATTTTTGTCAATTCCGACATAGTCGCGAAAAATGACGAAATTACACCCGGCGCGATTTTTGTCCCCGATAAACCAGTCAAATTTCAGCCAATTCCTACACTATCGCGAAAAATGACGAAATTGCCCCCGGCGCGATTTTTGTTTCCGATCAACCAGTCAAATTTTAGTCAATTCCGACACAGTCG
>NW_019251881.1:0-1261 GCF_002742605.1 Olea europaea var. sylvestris | reverse complement strand
TTTTTTTTTTAAACTAAGATTCTGAAATATGATGAAGTCATAAATAAGCAATACTTTGGACAATTTTATAAAAGGCTATAGACGTTGATCAACGTGATAGGGAGAATTAACCACATTCAACTTCATTTTCATCGATAATTCCTAAACCTCCTCGAATATATGTGAAGCGATCGTGTGCAAGAGGTTTGGTGAGAATATCAGTCAATTGGTCCTCAGTCTTTATAAATTCTAATTCAACATCTCCTTTTTGCACATGATCATGAGGAAAATGATGTCGACTCTCAATATGTTTAGTTCGTGAATGCAAGACGGGATTTTTAGACAAATTTATGGCACTAGTATTATCACATAAAATATGCACATGAACGTAAGACAAATGATAATTACATAGAGTTTGTTTCATCCAAAGTATTTGTGCACAACAACTAGCGATCAAGATATATTCCGCTTCGGCGGTGGATAGTGCAACGAAATTTTGTTTCTTACTAGACCAAGACACAAGCGCAAAGCCTAGAAAGTGACAATTTCCACTTGTGCTTTTACGATCAACATTACATCCGGCCCAATCGGCATCCGAATAATTAATTAAGTCAATATGAGTGCCTTTTGGATACTGAAGTCCTAAAGTTCTCGTACCACTTAGATAACGAAAAATTCTTTTTATGACATTCTTTAGGATTAGATTGAAAGCGAGCACATAGGCAAACACTAAACATAATATCGGGCCTACTAGCAGTTAAATAAAGAAGGGATCCGATCATACCTTGATTTTTTGTGATGTCCACGGATGTACCTTGCTCATCCTTATCAAGATTTAGTGATGTGCTCATAGGTGTGTTCATAGGCTTGATGTCATGTATGTCAAATTTCTTAAGCATGTCTAATATGTATTTATTTTGATTTATGAAAATTCTTTCTTTCATTTGTTTAATTTGAAGGCCAAGAAAATTTTTTAACTCACCCATCATGCTCATTTCAAATTCTTTACTCATGCATTTTGAAAATTCTTTAAAAAGATGTATATTTGTAGCGCCAAAAATAATATCTTCAACATAAATTTGAACAATGAGCATATCATCTTTATGAGTTTTTATAAAAAGTGTAGTATCCGCTTTTTCAATCGAAAAATCATTTGAGAGAAGAAATTTGCTCAACCGTTTGTACCAAGCTTTAGGAGATTGTTTCAAACCGTAAAGAGCTTTTTAAAGTTTAAATACATGATCTGGGATACTTGTGATCTTTAAAATCGGGAGGTTGCTCA
>NW_019251880.1:0-1261 GCF_002742605.1 Olea europaea var. sylvestris | reverse complement strand
GCTGGGTCAAGCCACTTGAATTGAGTCCTCTCTCATGGGCCTTAAGCTTTGTTATATTTTGGCTTCATTTCTACAATAAAATTGTAAACACCACAATTAGGATTGGCTATCATTCAACTATAGAAAAATATCATTAATAATCCCAAATATACTTGTATATTAGCAAATAATCATGGGCAATCAGCATTAAAAATGCAATCTTATACACTCTATCATACTGCCCAACTAGCCTACTGCAAGTCCTTAGCAATTCAAGCGAAGAAAGAGTATTGCTACCCGTCCCAAGTGAAAATCCCTTACACGAATTAGGCAAATAGATATTTAGGCACATCAAACAAAGCATTCACTGGAGATCAACGTTTGCTATCAAAGTTTGTCTATCAAAGCACACTCCTAGAGTTTTTGTGTGTGTTAAGCCCTTTGCCATCTTTACATCAAATCGAAACTCATACAATGTCGAGAACATCCCAAACATAAGTTATTTTTACAAATATTAGGTGTAATATTCAACCATAAAAACTATTGCCAACAGAAGTATTGAAGGTTGGGAAAAATTGCACTCAAATATAAGGAAAGAATAATTGATTGTGGGTAAAAGAGTAAAATAGGGGCAAAAGAGTGAAATAACAGGATTGATTTAATGAGAGGATGCCAACTAATGGGAAGTCAACCATTCCAACCACTAACCCACTTAGGATCAAAAGGTCAATAAGAAGGTTATAATAGGACTGAGGTCAAATTGAAAGGAAAGATAAGAGTATTGAAGAAGAATATCAACTCTCAAGTATATATTAAGGGTTTTCATCAACTTGTATACTTGGGATTGTCTGGTGCCATTTTCCAGGAAATTATTATCACTTATTTGATCATTATTCCACCAAGTAGGCCCCACATGTAAGACATTTGGTCTGCGGCTGCAATTGTGCCCAATGGTAAAAAATCATTTTTTTTTGGGACCAAAGAAGCTGCTCTAGACAGGGGCTTAACATGGCTTCCCACAACATTATGTTATTCTTTTGTGCTTCTTCTCATTTTAAAACACTTCTTTCCTTTTCCCCCTCTCTCTCTCTCTCTCTCTCTCTCTCTCTCTATCTCTCTCTCTCTCTCTCTCTTTTTGAGATTTTACAACACACCTCGCTTCAAAATATTTTTCGTACCCTTTCTTCATTAATTTTTTTAACAGATTCCTCATACTACATACTTGAGATTTGAAGGTAAATGAAATGTTCAACTTAGGCTCAATCTCCAATGTTGAGTGGGT
>NW_019251879.1:0-1261 GCF_002742605.1 Olea europaea var. sylvestris | reverse complement strand
TTTTTTTGTCATTCAATTTATTAGTTAAATAAATTTATTCTAAGATATGTTATTTATTTAGTTAAGTGGTCATTTTTTTGTATATATACAATTTCCATATTTTAGTTTAAACTTTGTGGATATTCCAATTATTTTTACTAAAGAATTTTATTTTAACATTCCTCCTTTAATACAAAGAAAAGTGAATTTTTAGTAACACTTCAAGATTTATAAAAATATGAGTTATTACAGCTGTATCTATGTGAATCTTTAAGTGTTCATAAAAATTCATGCGCTCTTATATATACGTATACGTCACAGTCGGATCATATATGAAAGTAGGCTTAACATTACTCGTGAGAGAGATTGTTGAATAAAATAAGAACATTGATTCTTCAAAATTTAACCTTGTTGTAAAAGTGTAAAACTAAGGTTAAAAATAATTATTACATGGGAATTTGGGATCCTATTGCGCTTGTCATCCATTATAACACATCAACTTGCTTTCAGCATAATTTGAATTTAGCTTATTTAATTTACTCGTAATTGCTTGGGTAAATTACTGTGGTTATAATTTTGTCACAAACAAACACATCCTATTATTATTGTTTCCAGTAAGGCCGAGTCAATTTGAGCATGAACTAGTACAACCTCTATGGGATACTTGAACTCAAAATTCATTTTACTACTTATTAATAAATTGTACACTTGTGGCAACGGAACCAAAAAAACTTGTTCACAAAAATACCTTTCAAAATAAAACCACTACAAATGTACGGTTGGTAAGCAAATTATGAAGTTGATTTGAGTCCAAATTTATTTAATTCAATTTTAATTGTCGCGATCTTAATCAGAACAATAGCAATGTGATGACTGATGTATTTGTTTCCAATAGAATTACAACTAAAATTATCTACTTATGCAATTACGAGTAAGTTAACAAAGCTAAATGCAAATTATACTAAATGCAAGTTGATGTATTCTAGTGAATGAAAAGCACACTAGGATTCCAAATTTCCATGTAACAATTATTTTTAATCTTAGTACTACACTTTGAAAATACGGCTGAATTTTGAAGAATATATGTTCTTATTTTATTCAACAATCTCTCTCGAGTAATGTTCTATCTCATATATGACCCAACTATATTTTTATAATAAATGCGAACATATAATAGTACATGAATTTTTAAGAACACTTAAAGATTCACATAGAGTATAGTGATATATTTTTATCCCCTGTCGGACCCTATGACTATTTACATTATGTCAAGCCTATTTTT
>NW_019251878.1:89158-103228 GCF_002742605.1 Olea europaea var. sylvestris | reverse complement strand
GCCTGCAAAATTGGACTCGGTGCTCAGACCCGAGACCACGGGATTTTAGCCAAATTCCTTCGTTTGGACCTCCGAATAATTAACTTCTGTATTAATTATGTCAGGTTGAAGAAGTGCTGGCTAGAAAATTAACAAAAATAACCTCACTAGGGGTAATTTTGTCATTTGTCGGACGGTGTCAGAATAGGCTAAAATTTGGCAGGTAGATTGGAAACGGCCTACGAAATTGGACTCGAAGCTCAAACCCGGGATCACGGGATTTTAGCCAAACTCCTTCGTTTCGGCCTCCGAACAAATAATTTCCCTATTAATTATGTCAGGTTGAAGAAGTGTTGGACCGAAAATTAACAAAGAAAAATTGAATCAGGGGCAATTTTGTCATTTATCGCGACGGTCTCGGAATGGGTCGAAATTTGACTGGTTGATTTGAAACGGCCCTTGAAATTAGACTCGGGGCATAGACCCGAGATCATGGGATTTTAGCCAAATTCCTTCGTTTGGGCCTTTGAATAATTAATTTCATTATTAATTATGTTAGGTTGAAGAAGTGTTGGACAGAAAATTAACAATGGAAAACCGCATCAGGGGCAATTTTGTCATTTGTCGCGACGGTGTCGGAATGGGCCGAAATTTGGCAGGTTGATTGGAAACGGCCCGGGAAATTGGACATGGGGCACAAACTCGGGATCACATGATTTTAGATAAATTCCTTCATTTGGGCTTCCGAATAATTAATTTCCTTATCAATTATGTCAAGTTGAAGAAGTGCTGGACAGAAATTTAACAAAGAAAAATCTCACCAGGGGCAATTTTGTCATTTTTGGCAACGGTGTCGGAATGGGCCGAAAATTGGCAGGTTGATTGGAAACGGCTCAATAAATTGAACTCGGAGCACAGATCCAGGATCACAGGATTTCGACCAAATTCCTTCGTTTGGGCATCCGAATAATTAATTTTCGTATTAATTATGTCAGGTTTTAGAAGTGCTAGACAAAAAATTAACAAAGAAAAACCGCCCCAGGGGCAATTTTGTCACTTGACACGACGGAGTCGGAATGGGCCAAAATTTGGCTGGTTGATTAGAAATGGCCCTTGATATTGGACTTGAGGCATAGACCCGGGATCCCGGGATTTTACCCAAATTCCTTTGTTTGGGTCTCTGAATAATTAATTTTTGTATTAATTATGCCTGGTTGAAGAATTGCTGGCCAAAAAATTAACAAAAAAATCGCACCGGGGGCAACTTTGTCATTCGTCGCGATGGTGTCGGAATTGGCCAAAATTTGGCAGGTTGATTGGAAATAACCCGCGAAATTAGACTCGGGGCACAGGCTCGAAATCACGGGATTTTAGCGAAATTCCTTCGTTTGGGCCTCCGAATAATTAATTTCCATATTAATTATGTCAGGTTGAAGAAGTGTTGGACAGAAAATTAACAAACAAAAATCGTACCAGGGACGATTTTGTCATTTGTCGTGACAGTGTCGGAATGGGCCAAAATTTGGCCGGTTGATTGGAAACGGCCCTTGAAATTGGACTCCGGGTTCAGACCCGAGATGACAGGATTTTATCCAAATTCCTTCGTTTGGGCCTCCGAATAATTAATTTCCTTATTAATTATGTCAAGTTAAAGAAGTCCTGGACAGAAAATTAACAAACAAAATTCGTACCAGGGGCGATTTTGTCATTTGTCGTGACGGTGTCGGAATGGGTTGAAATTTGGCAGGTTGATTGGAAATGGCCTACGAAATTGGACTCAAGGTTCAGACTTGAGATGACAGGATTTTATCCAAATTCCTTCGTTTGGGCCTCCGAATAATTAATATCCTTATTAATTATGTCATGTTGAAGAAGTGCTGGACAGACAATGAAAAATTGTACCAGGGGCAATTTTATAATTTGTCGCAACGGTGTTGGAATGGGCCGTAATTTGGCAGGTTGATTGGAAATGGCCCACGAAATTGGACTCGGAGCACAGACCTGGGATCACAGGATTTCAACCAAACTCCTTCGTTTAGGCCTCCGAATAATTAATTTTCGTATTAATATTGTCAGGTTGAAGAAGTGCTGGACAGAAAATTAAAAAAGAAAAACTACACCTGGACAATTTTTTCATTTGTCGCGACGGTGTCAAAATGGGTCGAGATTTGGCAGGTTCATTGGAAACGGCCCGCGAAATTGGACTCAGAGCACAGACCTGGGATCATGGGATTTTACCCAAACTCCTTCGTTTGGGCCTCCGAACAATTAATTTCCGTATTAATTATGTCAGGTCGAAGAAGTGCTGGACGGAAAATTAACAAAGAAAAATCGTACCAGGGGCGATTTTGTCATTTGTCGTGACGGTGTCGGAAGGGGCCGAAATTTGGCAGGTTGATTGGAAAGGGCCCGCGAAATTGGACTCTAGGCTCAGACCCGGGATCGTGGGATTTTATCCAAATTCCTTCATTTGGGCTTTCGAATAATAAATTTCCTTATCAATTACGTCAGGTTGAAGAAGTGCTGGACAGACTATTAGCAAAGAAAAATCGCACTAGGGGCAATTTTGTCATTTTTCGCGACAATGTCGGAATGGGCCAAAATTTGGCAGCTTGATTGGAAACGGCCCACGAAATTGGACTCGGAGCACAGACCCAGGATCGCGGGATTTCAGCCAAACTCCTTAATTTACGCCTCGGAATAATTAATTTCCGTATTAATATCGTTAGGTTGAAGAAGTACTGGACAAAAAATTAACGAAGAAAAATTGCACCAGGGGCAATTTTGTCATTTGTCGCGACGGTGCCGGAACGGGTCTAGATTTGGCAGGTTGATTGGAAATGACCCACGAAATTGGACTCAGAGCACAAACCTAGGATTATGAGATTTTAGCCAAACTCCTTCGTTTGGGCTTCTGAATAATTAATTTCCGTATTAATTATGTCAGGTTGTAGAAGTGCTGGACAGAAAATTAACAAAGAAAAATCGCACTAGGGGCGATTATGTCATTTGTCGTGACGGTGTCGGAATGGGCCAAAATTTGGCATGTTGATTGTAAACGACCCTCGAAATTGGACTCAGAGATCAGACCCAGGATGATGGGATTTTACCCAAATTCCTTCGTTTGGGCCTCCGAATAATTAATTTCCTTATTAATTATGTCAGGTTGAAGAAGTGCTGGAAAGAAAATTAACAAAGAAAACCCCGTACCAGGGGCAATTTTGTCATTTGTCGCGATGGTGTTGGAATGGATCAAAATTTGGCAAGTTGATTGGAAACAGACAGCGAAATTGGACTCGGGATCACAGGATTTTAGCCAAATTCCTTTGTTTGGTCCTTAGAATTATTAATTTTCCGTATTAATTATGTTAGGTTGAAGAAGTGCTGGACAGAAAATAAAAAAAGAAAAATCGTACCAGGGGCAATTTTGTCATTTGTCGCGACGGTGTCGGAATGGGCCGAAATTTGGCCGGTTGATTGGAAATGGCCCTTGAAATTGGACTTGGGGTACAGACCCGGGATCACGGGATTTTAGCCAAATTCCTTCGTTTGGGCCTCCGAATAATTAATTTATGTATTAATTATGTCAGGTTGAAAAAGTGCTGGCCAGAAAATTAACAAAAAAGACTCACCAGGGGGCAGTTTTGCCGTTTGTCGCGACAGTGTCAGAATGGGCTAAAATTCAGCAGGTTGATTGGAAACGGCCCGCGAAATTGGACTCGGAGCATAGACCCGGGATCAGGGATTTTAGCCAAACTCCTTCGTTTGGGACTCCGAACAACTAATTTCCGTATTAATTATGTCAGGTTCAAGAAATGCTGGCTGAAAAATAACAAAGAAAAATCGCACTAGGGGAAATTTTGTCATTTGTCGCGATGGTGTGGGAATGGGCCGAAATTTGGCTGGTAGATTGGAAACGGCCTGCGAAATTAGACGTGGGGCACAGACCCGGGATCACAAGATTTTATCCAAATTCCTTCGTTTGGGCCTCTGAATAAATAATTTTCGTATTAATTATGTCAAGTAGGAAAAGTGCTAGACAAAAAATTAACAAAGAAAAACCGTACCGTGGGCAATTTTGTCATTTATCACGACGGTGTCGGAATGGGCCAAAATTTGACAGGTTGATTGGAAACGGCCCACGAAATTGGACTCGGGGCACAAATTCGGGATCACGTGATTTTAGCTGAATTCCTTTGTTTGGGCCTCCGAATAATTAATTTCCGTATTAATTATGTCTGGTTGAAGAAGTACGACACAGAAAATTAACAAAACAAAACCTCACCAGGGGACATTTTGTCATTTTTCGCGACGGTCTTGAAATGTGCCGAAATTTGGCAGGTTGATTGGAAACGGTCCGTGAAATTGGACTCGGTGCACAGACCCGGGATCACTGGATTTTAGCGAAACTCCTTCGTTTCGGCCTCTGAATAATTAATTTTCGTATTAATTATGTTAGGTTGAAGAAGTGCTGGATAGAAAATTAACAAAGAAAAGCCGGACCAGTGGCAATTTTATCATTTGTCGCGACCGTGTTCGAATGGGCCGAAATTTGGCAGGTTGATTATAAACGGCCCGCGAAATTAGACTCAGAGCACAGACCCGGGATCACGAATTTTTAGCCAAATTCCTTCGTTTGGGCCTCCGAATAATTAATTTCCTTATTAGTTATGTCAGTTTGAAGAAGTGCTGGACAGAAAATTAACAGAGAAAAATCGCACCAGGTGTAATTTTGTCATTTGTTGCGATGGTGTCGGAATGGGACGAAATTTGGCAGGTTGATTGGAAACGGCCCGCAAAATTGGACTCGGGGCACAGACCCGGGTTCACGGGATTTTAGCTGAACTTCTTTGTTTAGGCCTCCGAATAATTAATTTTCGTATTAATTATGCCAAGTTTAAGAAGTGCTGGATAGAAAATTAACAAAGAAAAACCGCACCAGGGGCAATTTTGTCATTTGTCGGGACGGTGTTGGAATGGGCCGAAATTTGGCAGGTTGATTGGAAACAGCCCTTGAAATTAGACTCAGCACACAGACCCGGGATCACTGGATTTTAGCAAAACTCCTTCGTTTGGGCCTCCGAATAATTAATTTTCGTATTAATTATGTCAAGTTGAAGAAGTGCTGGACAGAAAATTAACAAAGAAAAATCGGACCAGGGGCAATTTTGACATTCATCGCGACAGTGTCGAAATGGGCCAAAATTTGGCAGGTTGATTGGAAATGGCCCGCGAAATTTGACTCGGAGCACAGACCCGGGATTACGGGATTTTAGTCAAACTCCTTCTTTTGGGCCTCCGAATAATTAATTTCATTATTAATTATGTCAAGTTGAAGAAGGGTTGGACAGAAAATTAACAATACAAAACCGCACCACGGGCAATTTTGTCATTTGACAAGATGGTGCCGGAATGGGCCGAAATTTGGAAGGTTGATTAGAAATGGCATGCGAAATTAGACTCGGGGCACAAACCCGGGATCACGAGATTTTACCCAAATTCCTTCGTTTGGGTCTCCAAATAATTAATTTCCTTATTAATTATGTCAGGTTGAAGAAGTGTTCGACAGATAATTAACAATGCAAAATCGCATCAGGGGCAATTTTGACATTTGGCGCGACGTTATCGGAATGGGCCAAAATTTCGCAGGTTGATTGGAAATGGCTCGCGAAATTGGACTCGTGGCATAGATCCGGGATCACGGGATTTTAGCAAAACGCCTTCGTTTAGGCCTCTGAATAATTAATTTCACTATTAATTATTTTAGGTTGAAGAACTGCTACACAGAAAATTAACAAAGAAAAACCGCACCAAGGACTATTTTGTCATTTGTCGCGACGGTGTCGGAATGGGCCGAAATTTGGAAGGTTGTTTGGAAATGGCCCGCTAAATTGGACTCGGGGCATAGACCCAGGATCATAGGATTTTACCCGAACTCCTTCGTTTGGGCCTCCGAAAAATTAATTTCCTTACTAATTATGTTAGGTTGAAGAAGTACTGGACTGATAATTAACAATGCAAAGCCGCACCAAGGGCAATTTTTTCATTTGTCGCGACGGTGTCGGAATGGACCGAAATTTGGCAGGTTGATTGTAAATGGCCCGCGAAATTAGACTCGGGGCACCGACCCGGGATCACGGATTTTTAGCAAAATTCCTTCGATTGGGCCTCCGAATAATTAATTTCCTTGTTAATTATGTTAGATTGAAGAAGTGCTGGATAGAAAATTAACAGAGAAAAATTGCACCAGGTGTAATTTTGTCATTTGTCGATATGGTGTCGGAATGGGACGAAATTTTGGCAGGTTGATTGGAAACAGCCTGCAAAATTGGACTCGGTGAACAGACCCGGGTTCACGGGATTTTAGCCAAACTTCTTCGTTTAGGCCTTCGAATAATTAATTTTCGTATTAATTATGCCAAGTTTACGAAGTGCTGGATAGAAAATTAACAAAGAAAAATCGTACCAGGGGCAATTTTGTCATTTGTCGGGACGGTGTCGGAATGGGCCGAAGTTTGGCAGGTTGATTAGAAACGGCCCTTGAAATTGGACTCGGCCCACAGACCCGGGATCACTGGATTTTAGCCAAACTCCTTCGTTTGGGCCTTCTAATAATTAATTTTCGTATTAATTATGTCAAGTTGAAGAAGTGCTAGACAGAAAATTAACAAAGAAAAATCGGACCAGGGACAATTTTGACAGTTGTCGCGACAGTGTCGAAATGGGCCAAAATTTGGTAGGTTGACTGGAAATGGCCCGTGAAAATTGACTCGGAGCACAGACCCGGGATCACGGGATTTTAGCCAAACTCCATTGTTTGGGCCTTCGAATAATTAATTTCATTATTAATTATGTCAGGTTGAAGAAGTGTTGGACAGAAAATTAACAATGCAAAACCGCACCAGGGACTATTTTGTCATTTGACAAGATGGTGTCGGAATGGGCCGAAATTTGGAAGGTTGACTAGAAATGGCTTGCGAAATTAGACTCGAGGCACAAACCCGAGATCACGAGTTTTTACCCAAATTCCTTCGTTTGGGCCTCCGAATAATTAATTTCCTTATTAATTATGTCAGGTTGAAGAAGTGTTCGACGGATAATTAACAATGCGAAACAGCATCAGGGGCAATTTTGACATTTGGCGCGACGTTGTCGGAATGGGCCGAAATTTCACAGGTTGATTGGAAACGGCTCGCGAAATTGGACTCGTGGCACAGACCCGGGATCACAGGATTTTAGCAAAACGCCTTCGTTTAGGCCTCTGAATAATTAATTTCAGTATTAATTATTTTAGGTTGAAGAAGTGCTGGACAGAAAATTAACAAAGACAAAACCGCACCAAGGGCAATTTTGTAATTTGTTGCGACGGTGTCGGAATGGGCCGAGATTTGGCAGGTTGTTTGGAAATGGCCCGCCAAATTGAACTCGGGGCATAGACCCAAGATCACGGGATTTTACCCAAACTCCTTCGTTTGGGCCTCCAAATAATTAATTTCCTTACTAATTATGTTAGGTTGAAGAAGTGCTCGACAGATAATTAACAATGCAAAACCACACCAGGGGGTAATTTTTTCATTTGTCGCGACGGTATCGGAATGGGCCGAAATTTGGTAGGTTGATTGTAAATTGCCCACGAAATTAGACTCGGGGCACAGACCCGGGATCACGGATTTTTAGCCAAATTCCTTCGTTTGGGCCTCCGAATAATTAATTTCCTTATTAATTATGTCAGTTTGAAGAAGTGCTGGACAGAAAATTAACAGAGAAAAATTGCACCCGGTGTAATTTTGTCATTTGTCGCGATGGTGTCGGAATTGGACGAAATGTGGCAAGTTGATTGGAAACGGCCCGCAAAATTGGACTCGGGGCTCAGACCCGGGTTCACGGGATTTTAGCCAAACTTCTTCATTTAGGCCTCCGAATAATTAATTTTCGTATTAATAATGCCAAGTTTAAGAAGTGCTGGATAGAAAATTAACAAAGAAAAACCACACCAGGGGCAATTTTGTCATTTGTCGGGACGGTGTCGGAATGGGCTGAAATTTGGCAGGTTGATTAGAAACGGCCCTTGAAATTGGACTCGGTGCACAGACCTGGGATCACTGGATTTTAGCCAAACTCCTTCGTTTGGGCCTCCGAATAATTAATTTTTGTATTAATTATGTCAACTTGAAGAAATGCTGGACAGAAAATTAACAAAGAAAAACCGGACCAGGGCAATTTTGACATTTGTCGCGACAGTGTCGAAATGGGACAAAATTTGGCAGGTTGATTGGAAATGGCCCGCGAAATTTGACTCGGAGCACAGACCCGGGATCACGGGATTTTAGCCAAACTCCTTCGTTTGGTCCTCTGAATAATTAATTTCATTATTAATTATGTTAGTTTGAAGAAGTGTTGGACAGAAAATTAACAATGGAAAATCGCACCAGGGGCAATTTTGTCATTTGTTGCGACGGTGTCGGAATGGGCAGAAATTTGGCTGGTTGATTGGAAATGGCCCGCGAAATTGGACATGGGGCACAAACTCGGGATCACAGGATTTTAGATAAATTCCTTCATTTGGGCTTTCGAATAATTAATTTCCTTATCAATTATGTCAGGCTGAAGAAGTGCTGGACAGAAATTTAACAAAGAAAAATCTCACCAAGGGCAATTTTGTCATTTTTTGCAATGGTGTCGGAATGGGCCGAAATTTGGCAGGTTGATTGGAAACGGCTCACGAAATTGAACTCGGAGCACATACCCGGGATCACAGGATTTTGGCCAAATTTCTTCCTTTGGGCATCCGAATAATTAATTTTCGTATTAATTATGTCAGGTTTTAGAAGTACTCGACAAAAAATTAACAAAGAAAAACCGCCCCAGGGGCAATTTTGTCACTTGACACGACGTAGTCGGAATGGGCCGAAGTTTGGCTGGTTGATTGGAAATGGCCCTTGAAATTGGACTTGAGGCACAGACCCGAGATCACGGGATTTTAGCCAAATTCCTTTGTTTGGGTCTCTGAATAATTAATTTTTGTATTAATTATGTCTGGTTGAAGAAGTGCTGGCCAAAAAATTAACAAAAAAATCGCACCAGGGGTAACTTTGTCATTCGTCGCGATGGTGACGGAATTGGCCAAAATTTGGCAGGTTGATTGGAAACAGCCCGCAAAATTGGACTCGGAGCACGGACCCGGGATCACGGGATTTTAGCCAAACTCCTTCATTTGGGCCTCTGAATAATTAATTTCATTATTAATTATGTCCGATTGAAGAAGTGTTGGATAGGAATTACCAATGCAAAATCGCACTAGGGGAAATTTTGTCATTTGTCGCGACGGTGTCGGAATGGTCCAAAATTTGGCAGGTTGATTGGGAACAGCCCGGGAAATTGGACTCGGGGCATAGGCTCGGAATCACAAGATTTTAGCGAAATTCCTTCGTTTGGGCCTCCAAATAATTAATTTCCGTATTAATTATGTCAGGTTGAAGAAGTGTTGGACAGAAAATTAACAAACAAAAATCGCACCAGGGGCAATTTTGTCATTTGTCGTGACGGTGTCGGAATGGGCCGAAATTTGGCAGGTTGATCAGAAACGGCCTGCGAAATTGGACTCGGGGCTCAGACCCGGGATTATGGGATTTTACCCAAATTCCTTCGTTTGGGCCTCCGAATAATTAATTTCCTTATTAATTATGTCAGGTTGAAGAAGTGCTAGGCAGAAAATTAATAAAGAAAAACTGCACCAGGGGCACTTTTGTCATTTATCGCGATGGTGTCGGAATGGGTCGAAATTTGGCAGGTTGATTGGAAATGGCCCACGAAATTGGACTCGGGGCACAAACCTTGGATCATGGGATATTAGCCAAATTCCTTTGTTTGGGCCTCCGAATAATTAATTTTCGTATTAATTATGTCAGGTTGAAGAAGTGGTGGACAGAAAATTAAAAAAGAAAAGCCCCACCCGTGGCAATTTCGTCATTTGTCGCGACGGTTTGGAATGGGCCGAAATTTAGCAGGTTGATTGGGAACGGCCCGATAAATTAGACTCGGGGTGCAGACCCAGGATCACGGGATTTTAGCCAAATTCAGAAATTAATTATGTCAGGTTGAAGAAGTGCTGGCCAGAAAATTAACAAAAAAACCTCACCAGGAGCAATTTTGTCATTTGTCGCGACGGTGTCGGAATGGGCCAAAATTTGGCAGGTTGATTGGAAATGGCCCACGGAAATGGCCCACGAAATTGGACTGGGAGCACAGACCCGGGATCACGGGATTTTGGCTAAACTCCTTCGTTTGGGCCTCCGAACAATTAATTTTCGTATTAATTAGGTCCGATTGAAAAAGTGCTGGATAGAAAATTAACAAAGAAAAACCGCACCAGGGGCAATTTTGTCATTAGTCGTGACAGTGCCGAGATGGGCCGAAATTCGGAAGGTTGATTAGAAACGGCCCGTGAAATTGGACTCGAGGTACAGACCTGGGATCACGGGATTTTACCCAAATTCTTTCATTTGGGCCTCCGGATAATTAATTTTCTTATTAATTATGTTCGGTCAAAGAATTGCTGGACAGAAAATTAAAAAAAAAAGGAACCTGGGGCAATTTTGTCATTTCTCGCGATGGTGTCGGAATGGGCTGAAATTTGGCTTGTTGATTGGAAACAACCCGCGAAATTGGACTCGGGGCACAAACCCAGGATCACGGGATTTTAACCAAATTCCTTCGTTTGGATCTCCGAATAATTAATTTCTATATTAATTATGTCAAGTTGGAAAAGTGCTGGACTGAAAATTAACAAAGAAAAATCGCACCAGGGGCAATTTTGTCATTTGTCGCGATGGTGTCGAAATGGGCTAAAATTTGGCAGGTTAATTGGAAACTGCCCACAAAATTGGACTCGGAGCACAGACCCGCGATCACGGGATTATAGCCAAACTCCTTCATTTGGGCCTCCGAACAATTAATTTTCGTATTAATTATGTCATGTTGACGAAGAGCTGGACAGAAAATTAACAAAGAAAAACCGCACCAGGGGCAATTTTTTCATTAGTCGTGGCTATGTCGGAATGGGCCGAAATTCGGAAGGTTGATTAGAAAAGGCCCACGAAATTGGACTCGAGGCACAGGCCCGAGATCATGGAATTTTACCCAAATTCCTTCGTTTGGGCCTCCGAATAAATAATTTTCTTATTAATTATGTCAGGTTAAAGAAGCCCTGGATAGAAAATTAACAAACAAAATTCGTACCAGGGGCTTTTTTGTCATTTATCGTGACGGTGTCGGAATGGGCCAAAATTTGGCGGGTTGATTGGAAACGGCCTGCGAAATTGGACTCAGGGTTCAGACCCGGGATGATAGGATTTTATCCAAATTCCTTCGTTTGGGCCTCCGAATAATTAATATCCTTATTAATTATGTCATGTTGTAGAAGTGTTGGACAGAAAATTAATAAAAAAAAATCGTACCAGGGGCAATTTTATAATTTGTCGCAACGGTGTCGGAATGGGCCGTAATTTGGCAGGTTGATTGGAAACGGACCGTGAAATTGGACCTAGGGCACAGACCCGGGATCACGGGATGTTAGCCAAACTCCTTCATTTGGGCCTCTGAATAATTAATTTCATTATTAATTATATCAGGTTGAAGAAGTGCTGGACAGAAAATAACAATGCAAAACCGCACCAGAGGCAATTTTGTCATTTGTCGCGACGGTGTCGAAATGGGCCGAAATTTAGCTGGTTGATTGGAAACAGCCAACGAAATTGGACATGGGGCACAGACTTAGGATCACAGGATTTTAGATAAATTCCTTCATTTGGGCTTCCGAATAATTAATTTCCTTATCAATTATGTCAGGTTGAAGAAGTGCTGGACAGAAAATTAACAAAGAAAAATCGCACCAAGGGCAATTTTGTCATTTTTCATGACGGTGTTGGAATGGGCCGAAATTTGGCAGGTTGATTGGAAACGGCCCACGAAATTGGACTCGGAGCACAGAACCGGGATCACAGGATTTTAGCCAAACTCCTTCGTTTAGGCCTCCGAATTATTAATTTTCGTATTAATATTGTCAGGTTAAAGAAGTAGTGGATAGAAAATTAAAGAAGAAAAACTACACATGGACAATTTTTTCATTTGTCGCGACGGTGTCAAAATGGCTCGAGATTTGGCAGGTTGATTGGAAACGGCCCGCAAAATTGGACACAGAGCACAAATCTGGGATCACGGGATTTTACCCAAACTCCTTTGTTTGGGCCTCCAAATAATTAATTTCCGTATTAATTATGTCAGGTCGAAGAAGTGCTGGACGGAAAATTAACAAAGAAAAATTGCATTAGGGACGATTTTGTCATTTGTCGTGACGGTGTCGGAATGGGCTGAAATTTGGCAGGTTGATTGGAAAGGGCCCGCGAAATTGGACTCTGGGCTCAGACCCGGGATCGCGGGATTTTACCCAAATTCCTTTATTTGGGCTTCCGAATAATAAATTTCCTTATCAATTATGTCAGGTTGAAGAAGTGCTGGACAGACTATTAACAAAGAAAAATCGCACCAGGGGTAATTTTGTCATTTTTCACGACAGTGTCGGAATGGGCCAAAATTTGGCAAGTTGATTGGAAACGGCCCACGAAATTGGACTCGGAGCACAAACCTGGGATCACGGGATTTCAGCCAAATTCCTTCATTTGGGCGTACGAATAATTAATTTTCGTATTAATTATGTCAGGTTTAAGAAGTGCTAGACAGAAAATTAATAAAGAAAAACCGCACCAGGGGCAATTTTGTCATTTGTCGTGATGGTGTCGGAATGGGTTGAAATCTGGCTGGTTGATTGGAAATGGCCCTTGAAATTTGACTTGGGGCACAGACCCGGGATCACGGGATTTTAGTCAAATTCCTTTGTTTGGCCCTCTGAATAATTAATTTTTGTATTAATTATGCGAGGTTGAAGAAGTGCTGGCCAGAGAATTAACAAAAAGACCGCACCAGGGGCAATTTTGTCATTTGTCGCGACGGTGTAGGAATGGGCCGAAATTTGGCAGGTTGATTGGAAACGGCCCGCGAAATTGGACATGGGACACAGACTCGAGATCACAGGATTTTAGATAAATTCCTTCATTTGGGCTTCCGAATAATTAATTTCCTTATCAATTATGTCAAATTGAAGAAGTGCCGGACAGAAAATTAACAAAGAAAAATCGCACCAAGGGCAATTTTGTCATTTTTTACGATGGTGTCGGAATGGTCCGAAATTTGGCAGGTTGATTGGAAACAGCCCACGAAATTGGACTCGAAGTAAAGACTCGGGATCACGGGATTTTAGCCAAACACCTTCGTTTAGGCCTCCCAATAATTAATTTCCGTATTAATACTATCAGGTTGAAGAAGTATTGGACAGAAAATTAACAAAGAAAAACTGCACCAGGGGCAATTTTGTCATTTGTCGCGACGGAGTCAGAATGGGTTGAGATTTGGCAGGCTGATTGGAAATGGCCCACGAAATTGGACTCAGAGCATAGACCTGGGATCATGGGATTTTAGCCAAACTCCTTCGTTTGGCCCTCCGAATAATTAATTTTCGTATTAATTATGTCAGTCTGAAAAAGTGCTTGACAGAAAATTAACAAAGAAAAACTGCACCAGGGGTAATTTTGTCATTTGTCGTGACAGTGTCGGAATGGACCGAAATTCGGAAGGTTGATTATAAATGGCCCGCAAAATTGGACTCGGGGAACAGACCCGAGATCATGGGATTTTACCCAAATTCCTTCTTTTGGGCCTACGACTAATTAATCTCCTTATAAATTATGTCCGGTTGAAGAAGTGGTAGGCAGAAAATTAACAAAGAAATATCGCACCAGGGGCTATTTTCTCATTAGTCATGATGGTGTCGGAATGGGCCGAAATTTGGCATGTTGATTGGAAACAGCCTGCTAAATTGCACTCGGGGCACAGACCCGGGATCACGGGATTTTAGCAAAATTCCTTTGTTTGAGCCTCCGAATAATTAATTTCGGTATTAATTATGTCAAGTTGAAAAGGTGCTGGACAGAAAATTAACAAAGAAAAACCGCACCAAGGGCAATTTTGTCATTTGTC
>NW_019251878.1:71222-84719 GCF_002742605.1 Olea europaea var. sylvestris | reverse complement strand
TTAATTTCCTTATTAATTATGTCAGGTTGAAGAAGTGCTAGACAGAAAATTAACAAAGCAAAATCGTACCAGGGGCAATTTTGACATTTTTCGTGATGGTGTCGGAGTGGGCCGAAATTTGTCAGGTTGATTGGAAATGGCCCGAGAAATTGGACTCGGATCACAGACCCAGGATCACTGGATTTTAGCAAAACTCCTTTGTTTGGGCCTCAGAACACTTACATTCCATATTAATTATGTTAGGTTGAAGAAGTGCTGGACAGAAAATTGACAAAAAAAAGCCGCACCAGGGGCATTTTCTCATTTGTCGCGAAGGTGTCGAAACAGGCTGAAATTTGGCAGGTTGATTGGAAACGGCCCGCGAAATTGGATCGGGGCACAGACCCAGAATCACGGGATATTAGCCAAATTCCTTCGTTTGGGCCTCCGAATAATTAATTTCCTTATTAATTATGTCAGATTGAAGAAGTGCTGGACAGAAAATTAACAAAGCGAAATCGCACCAGGGGCCATTTCGTCATTTGTCGTGACGGTGTTGGAATGGGCTAAAATTTGTTAGGTTGATTGGAAACGGCCTGGGAAATTGGTTTCGAGGTGCAGACTCGGGTTCATAGGATTTTAGCCAAATTCCTTCGTTTGGGCCTCCGATTTATTAATTTCCTTATTAATTATGTCAGGTTGAAGAAGTGTTGGACAGAAAATTAACAAAGAAAAATCGCACCAGGGGCAATTTTGTCATTTGTCGTGACGGTGTCGGAATGGGCCGAAATTTGGCAGGTTGATTGGAAACGGGCCGCGAAAATGGACTCTGGGCACATACCCGAGATCATGAGATTTTAGCCAAATTCATTCGTTTGGGCCTCCGAATAATTAATTTCCTTATTGATTATGTTAGGTTGAAGAAGTGCTGGACATAAAATTAACAAAGCAAAATTGCACAAGGACAATTTCGTCATTTTTCACGACGGTGTCGGAATGGGCTGAAATTTGGTAGGTTGGAAACAGCCTGGGAAATCGGTTTCGAGCTCAGACCCGGGATCACGGGATTTTAGCCAAATTCCTTTGTTTGGGCCTCCGATTAATTAATTTCCTCATTAATTATGTGAGGTTGAAGAAGTCCTGGACAGAAAATTAACAAAGAAAAACCACACCAGGGGTAATTTCGTCATTTGTCGTGACGGTGTCGGAATGGGCCGAAATTTGGCAGGTTGATTGGCAATGGGCCGCGAAATTGGACTCGGGGCACATACCCAGGATCACGGGATTTTAGCCAAATTCCTTCGGTTGGTCCTCCGAATAATTAATTTCCTTTTTAATTATGTCAGGTTGAAGAAGTGCTGGACAAAAAATTAACAAGGAAAAATCGCACTAGGGGCAATTTTATCATGGTTTAGGTTCGGCCTCAATGGGAAAAGAAAATGGAGCACCTAACAACGCATCTTCACAGACTAAGAACTACGAGATCACCCCTTTCATTCTGGGGTGACGGAGGGATCGTACCATTCGAGCCGTTTTTTTTTCATGCTTTTCCCGAAGGTGTAATACAAGAGTCAAAATAGGGACAAGCACCCATATGATCCCATAGACTTCTTTTAAGAATTCCAATCTGGAAAATGAATGGACGGATCATCCATATAATATACAAAAAGAAACTCCAGATATTTGATATCTTTCTCTTTGAATAAGATCTCAATTCCAGCGACGATTTCATTAGATATCTTACAACTAGAATCCCTCTTTTTTCCGATCCAGTTCCTCCACCACTGTTTCTCGTGATGGTGTCGAAATGGGCCGAAATTTGGCAGGTTGATTGGAAACAGCCGCAAAATTGGACTCTAGGCACTGATCCGGGATCACAGGATTTTAGTCAAATCCGTTCGTCTAGGCCTCCGAATAATTAATTTCCTTATTAATTATGTCTGGTTGAAGAAGCGCTGGACAGAAAATTAACAAAGCAAAATCGCACCTGTGGCAATTTTGTCATTTTTCGTGACGGTGTCGGAGTGGGCCGAAATTTGGCAGGTTGATTGGAAATGGCCCGACAAATTTGAATCAGGTCACAGACCTGGGATCACGAAATTTAGCCAAACTCCTTCGTTTAGGCCTCAGAATACTTAATTTCTGTATTAATTTTGTCAGGTTGAAGAAGTGATGGACAAAAAAACAGTACCAGGGGTAATTTAATCATTTGTCGCGACGGTAACGAAATGGGCCGAAATTGGGTAGTATGACTGGAAACGGACCGCGAAATTGGACTCAGGGCACAGACCCAGGATCACGAGATTTTAGACAAACTCCTTCGTTTAGGCCTCCGAATAATTAATTTCCATATTAATTATGTCAGATTGAAGAAGTGTTGGACAGAAAATTAACAAAGAAAAACCGCACCAAGGGCAATTTTGTCATTTTTCGCAACGGTGTCGGAATGGGCTGAAATTTGGTAGGTTGATTGGAAATGACCCGCGAAATTGGCATCGGCGCACAGACCCGGGATCACGAGATTTTAGCCAGATTCCTTCTTTTGGGGCTCCGAATAATTAATTTCCTTATTAATTATGTCAGGTTGAAGAAGTGCTAGACAAAAAATTAACAAAGAAAAACCGCACCAGGGGCAATTTTGTCATTTGTCGCGATGGTGTCGGAATGGGCCGAAATTTAGTTGATTGATTGGAAATGTCCAGCGAAATTAGACTCGAGGCACAGACCCGAGATCATGGGATTTTAGCCAAATTCCTTAGTTTAGGCCTCGAATAATTAATTTCCTTATTAATTATGTTAGGTTGAAGAAGTGCTGGACAGAAAATTAAGAAAGCAAAATTGCACCAGGGACAATTTTGTCATTTTTTGTGACGGTGTCGGAGTGGGCCGAAATTTGGTAGGTTGATTGGAAACGGCCTGATAAATTGGACTCGGGTCACAGACCCGGGATCACGGGATTTTAGCCAAACTCCTTCTTTTCGGCCTCCGAATACTTAATTTTCGTATTAATTATGTCAGGTTGAAAAAGTGCTGGACAGAAAATTGACAAAGAAAAACCACTGGGGGCAATTTTGTCATTTGTCGCGATGGTGTCGAAATGGGCTGAAATTTGGCAGGTTGATTGGAAATTGCTGGCGAAATTGGACTAGGGGCACAGACCAGGGATCACGGGATTTTAGCCAAATTCCTTCGTTTGGGCCTCCGAATAATTAATTTCTTTACTAATTATTTCAGGTAGAAGAAGTGTTGGATAGAAAATTAAGAAAGCAAAACCACACCAAGGCCAATTTTGTCATTTGTCGCGACGTTGTTGGAATGGGCCGAAATTTGGTAGGTTGATTAAAAACGGCGCGCGAAATTGGACTCGGGGCACAGACCCGGGATCACGGGATTTTAGGCAAACTCCATCGTTTTGGCCTCCGAATAATTAATTTCCTTATTAATTGAGTGAGGTTGAAGAAGTGTTGGACAGAAAATTAACAAAGCAAAACTGAACCAGGGGCAATTTTGTCATCTTTCGAGACAGTGTCGGAATGGGCCGAAATTTGGCAGGTTGACTGGAAACGGCCCCCGAAATTGGACTCGATGTACAGACCTAGGATTACGGAATTTTAGCCAAACTCCTTCATTTGGGCCTCCGAATAATTAATTTCCGTATTAATTATGCCAGGTTGAAGAAGTGTTGGACAAAAAATTAACAAAGAAAATCCGCACCAGGGGCAATTTTGTCATTTGTCATGACGTTGTCGAAATGGGCCAAAATTTGGCCAGTTGATTGGAAACGACCCGCGAAATTGGACTCGGGGCACAGACTCGTGATCACGGGATTTTGGCCAAATTCCTTCATTTAGGCCTCCGAATAATTAATCCGAATAATTAATTTGCTTATTAATTATGTAAGGTTAAGAAGTGATGGACAGAAAATTGACAAAGAAAAATCGCACGAGAGGCAGTTTTATCATTTGTCGCGATGGTGTCGGAATGGGCTGAAATTTGGTAGGTCGATTGGAAACGGCCCGCGAAATTGAACTCGAAGTAAAGACTCAGGATCATGAGATTTTTGCCAAATTCCTTCGTTTGGGCCTCCGAATAATTAGTTTCCTGAGTGTTGGATAGAAAATTAACAAATCAAAACGGCACTAGGGGTAATTTTGTCATTTTTTGTGACGGTGTCGGAATGGGCCAAAGTTTGGCAGGTTGATTGGAAACGGCCCGTGAAATTGGGCTCGGAGTACAGACTCGGGATTACTGGATTTTAGCCAAACTACTTCTTTTGGGCCTCCGAATAATTAATTTCGTTATTAATTATGTCAGGTTGAAGAAGTGTTGGACAGAAAATTAACAAAGAAAAACCATACCAGGGGCAATTTTGTCAGTTTTCGCGACGGTGTCGGAATGGGCAAAATTTGGCAGGCTGATTGGAAACGGCCCACGAAATTGGACTTGGGGCACAAACTCGGGATCACGGGATTTTAGCCAAGTTCCTTCGTTTGGGCCTCCGAATAATTAATTTCCTTATTAATTATGTCAGGCTAAAGAAGTGCTGGACAGAAAATTAATGAAGTAAAACCGTACCTGGGGCAATTTTGTCATTTGTTGCGACGATGTCGGAATGGGCCGAAATTTGGCAGGTTGAATGGAAATGGCTAGCGAAATCGGACTCGGGGCACGGACCCGGGATCATGGGATTTTAGCCAAATTCCTTCGTTTGGGCCTCCGAATAATTAATTTCCTTATTAATTATGTCAGGTTGAAGAAGTGCAGAAAATCAACAAAGAAAAATCACACCAGGGACAATTTTCTCATTTGTCGCGACGGTGTCGGATTGGGCCGAATTTTGGTAGGTTGAATGGAAATGGCTCACAAAATTGGACTCAGGGCACAGACCCGGGATCGCGGGATTTTAGCCAAATTCCTTCGTTTGGGCCTTCGAATAATTAATTTCCTTATTAATTATGTCAGGTTGAAGAAATGCTGTACAGAAAATTAAAAAAGCAAAACCGCACAAGGGGCAATTTTGTCATTTGTCGCGGCGGTGTCGAAATGGACCAAAATTTGGCAGGTTGATTTGAAACTGCCTGCGAAATTGGACTCTGGGCACAGACCCGGGATCACGGGATTTTTGCCAAATTCCTTCGTTTTGGCCTCCGAATAATTAATTTCTTTATTAATTATGTCAGGTTGAAGAAGTGTTGGATAGAAAATTAACAAAGAAAAATCGTACCACGGGCAATTTTGTCATTTTTCGTGACGGTGTCGGAATTGGCCGAAATTTTGGCATGTTGATTGGAAACGTCCCGCGAAATTGGACTCGGGGCACAAACCCGAGATCACTGGATTTTAGCCAAATTCCTTTGTTTGGGCCACGGAATAATTAATTTCCTTACTAATTATGTCTGGTTGAAGAAGTGTTGGGCATAAAATTAACAGCGCAAAACCGCACCAATGGCAATTTTGTCATTTTTCGTGACGGTATCGGAATCGGTCAAAATTTGGCAAGTTGATTGTAAGCGGCCCGCAAAATTGGACTCGAGGCACAGACCCGGGATCACGGGATTTTACCCAAATTCCTTCTTTTGGGCGTCCGAATAATTAATTTCCTTATTAATTATGTCAGTTTGAAGAAGTGCTGGATAGAAAATTAACAAAGAAAAATTGCACCGAGGGCAATTTTCTCATTTGTCATAATGGTAACGGAATGGGCTGAAATTTGGCAGGTTGATTGGAAACGGCCCGCGAAATAGGACTCGGGGCACAGACCCGGGATCACGAGATTTTAGCCAAAAATCCTTCGTTTGGGCCTCCGAATAATTAATTTCCTTATTAATTATGTCAGGTTGAAGAAGTGTTTGACAAAAAATTAAGAAAGCAAGACCGTACAAGGGATAATTTTGTAATTTGTCGCGATGGTGTCGGAATGGGCCGAAATTTGGCAGGTTGATTGGAAATGGCCCGCGAAATTGGGCTCGGAGCAAAGACCCGGGATCACGGGATTTTTACCTAATTCCTTCATTTGGGCCTCCGAATAATTAATTTCCTTGTTAATTATGTCAGGTTGAAGAAGTGTTGGATAGAAAATTAACAACGCAAAACCGCAATAGGGGTAATTTTGTCATTTTTCGCGACGATGTTGGAATGGGCCGAAGTTTGGCAGATTTATTGGAAATGGCCTGCAAAATTGGACTCAGAGTACAGACCCAGGATTATTGGATTTTAGCCAAACTCCTTCGTTTGGGCCTTCGAATAATTAATTTTCGTATTAATTATGTCAGGTTGAAGAAGTACTGGACAAAAAATTAACAAAGAAAAACCACATCAGGGGCAATTTTGTGATTTGTCGTAATAGTGTCGGAATGGGCAGAAAGTTGGCAGGTTGATTGGAAACGGCCCGCGAAATTGGACTTGAGGCATGGACCCGGGATCATGGGATTTTAGCCAAATTCCTTCGTTTGGGCCTCTGAATAATTAATTTCCTTATTAATTATTTCAGGTTAAAGAAGTCCTAGACAGAAAATTGACAAAGCAAAACCGTACCAGGGACAGTTTTATCATTTTTCGAGACGGTGTCGAAGTGGGCCAAAATTTGGCAGGTTGATTTGAAGCGGCCCGAGAAATTGGACCGGGGCCACAAACCTGGGATCATGAGATTTTAGCCAAACTACTTCGTTTAGGCCTCCGAATACCTAATTTCCGTATTAATTATGTCAGGTTGAAGAAGTGCCAGACAAAAAATAGACAAAGAAACACCGCACAAGGCACAATTTTTTCATTTGTCGTGATGGTGTCGGAATGGGCCGAAATTTGGAAGGTTGATTGGAAACGGCCCGTGAAATTGGACCCGTAGCACAGACCCGGGATCACGGGATTTTAGGGAAATTCATTCATTTGGGCCTCTGAATAATTAATTTCCTTATTAATTATGTCAAGTTGAAGATGTGTTGGACAGCAAATTAACAAAGCAAAACCGAACAAGGGGCAATTTTGTCATTTTTCGAGACGGTGTCGGAATGGTCCGAAATTTGGCAGGTTGATTGGAAATGACCTGCGAAATTGGACTCGGGGCACAGACCCTGGATCATGAGATTTTAGCCAAAAATCCTTCATTTGGGCCTCCGAATAATTAATTTCCTTATTAATTTTGTCAAGTTGAAGAAGTGTTGGACAGAAAATAAACAAGCAAAACCGCACCGGGGCAATTTTGTTATTTGTCGCGACAGTATCGAAATGGGCCGAAATTTGGCAGCTTGATTGGAAACGGCCAGCAAAATTGGACTCGGGGCACAGACCCGGGATCATGGGATTTTAACGAATTCCCTTCGTTTAGGCCTCCGAATAATTAATTTCCTTATTAATTATGTCAGGTTGAAGAAGTGTTGGACAGAAAATTAACAAAGCAAAGTTTGGGCCTCCGAATAATTAATTTCCTTATTAATTATGTCAGGTTGAAGAAGTGTTGGACAGAAAATTAACAAAGCAAAACCACAACTGGGGCAATTTTTTCATTTGGCGCGACGGTGTCGAAATGTGCCAAAATTTAGCAGGTTGATTAAAAACGGCCCGCGAAATTGGACTTGGGGCATAGACTCGGGATCACGGGATATTAGCCAAATTCCTTCGTTATGGCCTCCAAATAATTAATTTCCGTATTAATTATGTCAGGTTGAAGAAGTACTGGACAAAAAATTAACAAAGAAAAACCACACCAGGGGTAATTTTGTGATTTATCGTGACGGTGTCGGAATGGGCAGAAATTTGGCAGGTTGATTGGAAACGGCCCGTGAAATTAGACTCGGGGCATGGACCCGGGATCACAGGATTTTAGCTAAATTCCTTCATTTGGGCCTTCGAATAATTAATTTCCTCATTAATTATTTCAGGTTTAAGAAGTGCTGGACAGAAAATTAACAAAGAAAAATCGCACCATGGGCAATTTTGTCATTTGTCGCGACGGTGTCGGAATGGGCCGAAATTTTGTAGGTTGATCGGAAACAGCCTGCGAAATTGGACTCGGGGCACAGACCCGGGATCACGGGGTTTTAGCCAAACTCCTTCGTTTAGGGCTCCGAATACTATTTCCTTATTAATTATATCAGGTTGAAGAAGTGTTCGATAGAAAATTAACAAAGCAAAATCGCACCAGGGGCAATTTCGTCATTTGTCGCGACGGTGTCGAAATGGGCCGAAATTTGGGTGGTTGATTGGAAACGGCCTGCAGGACAGCAAATTAACAAAGCAAAATCGCACCAGGGGCAATTTCGTCATTTGTCGCGACGGTGTCGAAATGGGCCGAAATTTGGGTGGTTGATTGGAAACGGCCTGCAGGACAGCAAATTAACAAAGCAAAATCGCACCAGGGGCAATTTCGTCATTTGTCGCGACGGTGTCGAAATGGGCCGAAATTTGGGTGGTTGATTGGAAACGGCCTGCAGGACAGCAAATTAACAAAGCAAAATCGCACCAGGGGCAATTTCGTCATTTGTCGCGACGGTGTCGAAATGGGCCGAAATTTGGGTGGTTGATTGGAAACGGCCTGCAGGACAGCAAATTAACAAAGCAAAATCGCACCAGGGGCAATTTCGTCATTTGTCGCGACGGTGTCGAAATGGGCCGAAATTTGGGTGGTTGATTGGAAACGGCCTGCAGGACAGCAAATTAACAAAGCAAAATCGCACCAGGGGCAATTTCGTCATTTGTCGCGACGGTGTCGAAATGGGCCGAAATTTGGGTGGTTGATTGGAAACGGCCTGCAGGACAGCAAATTAACAAAGCAAAATCGCACCAGGGGCAATTTCGTCATTTGTCGCGACGGTGTCGAAATGGGCCGAAATTTGGGTGGTTGATTGGAAACGGCCTGCAGGACAGCAAATTAACAAAGCAAAATCGCACCAGGGGCAATTTCGTCATTTGTCGCGACGGTGTCGAAATGGGCCGAAATTTGGGTGGTTGATTGGAAACGGCCTGCAGGACAGCAAATTAACAAAGCAAAATCGCACCAGGGGCAATTTCGTCATTTGTCGCGACGGTGTCGAAATGGGCCGAAATTTGGGTGGTTGATTGGAAACGGCCTGCAGGACAGCAAATTAACAAAGCAAAATCGCACCAGGGGCAATTTCGTCATTTGTCGCGACGGTGTCGAAATGGGCCGAAATTTGGGTGGTTGATTGGAAACGGCCTGCAGGACAGCAAATTAACAAAGCAAAATCGCACCAGGGGCAATTTCGTCATTTGTCGCGACGGTGTCGAAATGGGCCGAAATTTGGGTGGTTGATTGGAAACGGCCTGCAGGACAGCAAATTAACAAAGCAAAATCGCACCAGGGGCAATTTCGTCATTTGTCGCGACGGTGTCGAAATGGGCCGAAATTTGGGTGGTTGATTGGAAACGGCCTGCAGGACAGCAAATTAACAAAGCAAAATCGCACCAGGGGCAATTTCGTCATTTGTCGCGACGGTGTCGAAATGGGCCGAAATTTGGGTGGTTGATTGGAAACGGCCTGCAGGACAGCAAATTAACAAAGCAAAATCGCACCAGGGGCAATTTCGTCATTTGTCGCGACGGTGTCGAAATGGGCCGAAATTTGGGTGGTTGATTGGAAACGGCCTGCAGGACAGCAAATTAACAAAGCAAAATCGCACCAGGGGCAATTTCGTCATTTGTCGCGACGGTGTCGAAATGGGCCGAAATTTGGGTGGTTGATTGGAAACGGCCTGCAGGACAGCAAATTAACAAAGCAAAATCGCACCAGGGGCAATTTCGTCATTTGTCGCGACGGTGTCGAAATGGGCCGAAATTTGGGTGGTTGATTGGAAACGGCCTGCAGGACAGCAAATTAACAAAGCAAAATCGCACCAGGGGCAATTTCGTCATTTGTCGCGACGGTGTCGAAATGGGCCGAAATTTGGGTGGTTGATTGGAAACGGCCTGCAGGACAGCAAATTAACAAAGCAAAATCGCACCAGGGGCAATTTCGTCATTTGTCGCGACGGTGTCGAAATGGGCCGAAATTTGGGTGGTTGATTGGAAACGGCCTGCAGGACAGCAAATTAACAAAGCAAAATCGCACCAGGGGCAATTTCGTCATTTGTCGCGACGGTGTCGAAATGGGCCGAAATTTGGGTGGTTGATTGGAAACGGCCTGCAGGACAGCAAATTAACAAAGCAAAATCGCACCAGGGGCAATTTCGTCATTTGTCGCGACGGTGTCGAAATGGGCCGAAATTTGGGTGGTTGATTGGAAACGGCCTGCAGGACAGCAAATTAACAAAGCAAAATCGCACCAGGGGCAATTTCGTCATTTGTCGCGACGGTGTCGAAATGGGCCGAAATTTGGGTGGTTGATTGGAAACGGCCTGCAGGACAGCAAATTAACAAAGCAAAATCGCACCAGGGGCAATTTCGTCATTTGTCGCGACGGTGTCGAAATGGGCCGAAATTTGGGTGGTTGATTGGAAACGGCCTGCAGGACAGCAAATTAACAAAGCAAAATCGCACCAGGGGCAATTTCGTCATTTGTCGCGACGGTGTCGAAATGGGCCGAAATTTGGGTGGTTGATTGGAAACGGCCTGCAGGACAGCAAATTAACAAAGCAAAATCGCACCAGGGGCAATTTCGTCATTTGTCGCGACGGTGTCGAAATGGGCCGAAATTTGGGTGGTTGATTGGAAACGGCCTGCAGGACAGCAAATTAACAAAGCAAAATCGCACCAGGGGCAATTTCGTCATTTGTCGCGACGGTGTCGAAATGGGCCGAAATTTGGGTGGTTGATTGGAAACGGCCTGCAGGACAGCAAATTAACAAAGCAAAATCGCACCAGGGGCAATTTCGTCATTTGTCGCGACGGTGTCGAAATGGGCCGAAATTTGGGTGGTTGATTGGAAACGGCCTGCAGGACAGCAAATTAACAAAGCAAAATCGCACCAGGGGCAATTTCGTCATTTGTCGCGACGGTGTCGAAATGGGCCGAAATTTGGGTGGTTGATTGGAAACGGCCTGCAGGACAGCAAATTAACAAAGCAAAATCGCACCAGGGGCAATTTCGTCATTTGTCGCGACGGTGTCGAAATGGGCCGAAATTTGGGTGGTTGATTGGAAACGGCCTGCAGGACAGCAAATTAACAAAGCAAAATCGCACCAGGGGCAATTTCGTCATTTGTCGCGACGGTGTCGAAATGGGCCGAAATTTGGGTGGTTGATTGGAAACGGCCTGCAGGACAGCAAATTAACAAAGCAAAATCGCACCAGGGGCAATTTCGTCATTTTTCGCAACGGTGTCGGAATGGGCCGAAATTTGGCTGGTTGATTGGAAACAGCTCGTGAAATTGGACTCGGGCACAGACCCGGGATCACGGGATTTTAGCCAAACTCCTTCGTTTAGGCCACCAAATAATTAATTTTCATATTAGTTATGTCAGGTTGAAGAAGTGCTGGACAAAAAATTAACAAAGCAAAAACCCACCAGGGGCAATTTTGTCATTTGTCACGACGATGTCGGAATGGACGGAAATTTGGCTGGTGGATTGGAAACGGCAGGCAAAATTGGACTCGGGGCACAGATCCGGGATCACGGGATTGTAGCCAAATTCCTTCGTTTGGGCCACCGAATAATTAATTTCCTTGTTAATTATGTTAGGTTGATGAAGTACTGGAGAGAAAATTAACGAAGAAAAACCGCACCAGGGGCAATTTTTTCATTTGTCGAGTCGGTGTCGGAATGGGCCAAAATTTGGCAAGTTGATTGGAAACGTCCCTCGAAGTTGGACTCAGGGCACAGGCCCGGGATCATGGGATTTTAGCCAAATTCCTTCGTTTGGGCCACCGAATAGTTAATTTCCTTATTAATTTTGTCAGGTTGAGAAAGTGTTGGACAGAAAATTAACAAACCAAAACTGCACCAGGAACAATTTCGCCATTTGTCGCGACGGTGTCGGAATGGGCCGAAATATGCCAGGTTGATTGGAAACGGCCTGCAAAATTTGACTCGGGGCACAGACCCCGAATCATAGGATTTTGGCCAAATTCCTTCGTTTGGGCCTCCGAATAATTAATTTCCTTATTAATTATGTTAGGTTGAAGAAGTGTTGGACTGAAAATTAACAAAGTAAAACCGCATAAGGGGTAATTTTGTAATTTCTCGCGGTGGTGTCGGAATGGGCCGAAATTTGGCAGGTTGATCGGAAACGACTCGTGAAATTGAACTTGAATTACGGACCCGGGATCATAGGATTTTAGCCAATCTCCTTCGTTTGCACCTTCGAATAATTAATTTCCTTATTAATTATGTCAGGTTGAAGAAGTGCTGGACAGAAAATTAACGACGAAAAACTAGACCAGGAGCCATTTTGTCATTTTTCGCGACGTTGTCGAAATGTGCCAAAATTTGGCAGGTTGATTGGAAAAGGCCCACGAAATTGGACTCGGAGCACAGAGCCGGGATCACGAGATTTTAGCTAAAACTCCTTTGTTTGGGCCTCCGAATAAATAATTTCCTTATTAATTATGTTAGGTTGAAGAAGTGTTGGATAGAAAATTAACAAAGTAAAACCGCACCAGGGGCAATTCTGTCATTTGTCGCGACGATGTTGAAATGGACCGAAATTTGGCGGCTTGATTTGAAACAGCCAGCGAAATTGGGCTCGGGGCACAGACCTGGGATCACGAAATTTTAACAAAATCCCTTCCTTTGGGCCTCCGAATAATTAATTTCCTTATTAATTATGTCAAGTTGAAGAAGTGTCGACAGAAAATTAACAAAGCAAAACCGTACTAAGGGCAATTTCGTCATTTTTTGCAACGGTGTCGGAATGGGCCGAAATTTGGCTGGTTGATTGGAAACGGCTCGTGAAATTGGACTCGGGCACAGACCCGGGATCACGGGATTTTAGCCAAACCCCTTCATTTAGGCCACCAAATAATTAATTTCCGTATTAATTACGTCAGGTTGAAGAAGTGCTGGACAAAAAATTAACAAAGCAAAAAACCCACCAGGGACGATTTTGTCATTTGTCACGATGATGTCGGAATGGGCGAAAATTTGGCAGGTGGATTGGAAACGGCAGGCGAAATTGGACTCGGGCACAGACCCGGGATCACGGGATTGTAGCCAAATTCCTTCGTTTGGGCCACCGAATAATTAATTTCCTTGTTAATTATGTCAGGTTGATGAAGTGCTGGAGAGAAAATTAACAAAGAAAAACCGCACCAGGGGCAATTTTTTCATTTGTCGCGACGGTGTCGGAATGGGCCAAAATTTGGCAAGTTGATTGGAAACGTCCCTCGAAGTTGGACTCAGGGCACAGGCCCAGGATCATGGGATTTTAGCCAAATTCCTTCGTTTGGACCACCGAATAGTTAATTTCCTTATTAATTTTGTCAGGTTGAGAAAGTGTTGGACAGAAAATTAACAAACCAAAACTGCACCAGGGGCAATCCCGTCATTTGTCGCGACGGTGTCGGAATGGGCTTAAATTTGGAAGGTTGATCGGAAACAAAAATCGCGCCGGGGGCAATTTCGTCATTT
>NW_019251878.1:66044-67377 GCF_002742605.1 Olea europaea var. sylvestris | reverse complement strand
GAATAATTAATTTCCTTATTAATTATATCAGGTTGAAGAAGTGTTCGATAGAAAATTAACAAAGCAAAACCGCACCAGGGGCAATTTTTTCATTTGGCGCGACGGTGTTGGAATGTGGCGAAATTTGGCAGGTTGATTAGAAACAGCCCGCGAAATTGGACTCGGGGCACAGACTCGGGATCACGGGATATTAGCCAAATTCCTTCGTTTGGGCCTCCGAATAATTAATTTCCTTATTAATTATGTGAGGTTGAAGATGTATTGGACAGCAAATTAAAAAAGCAAAACAGAACCAGGGGCAATTTTGTCATTTTTCGCGACGGTGTCGGAATGGGCCGAAATTTGGCAGCTTGATTGGAAACGGCCAGCGAAATTGGACATGGGGCACAGACCCGGGATCACGGGATTTTCACGAAATCCCTTCATTTGGTCCTCCGAATAATTAATTTCCTTATTAATTATATCAGGTTGAAGAAGTGTTGGACAGAAAATTAACAAAGCAACGAAGTAAAACAGCACTAAGGGCAGTTTTGTCATTTTTTGAGACAGGGTCGGAGTGGGCCAGAATTTGGCAGGTTGATTTGAAATGGCCCGAGAAATTGAGCCGGGGTCACAGACCTGGGATCACGGGATTTTAGCCAAACTCCTTCGTTTAGGGCTCCGAATACTTAATTTCCGTATTAATTATGTCAGGTTGAAGAAGTGCTGGACAGAAAATTGGCAAAGAAACACCCCACAAGGGGCAATTTTTTTATTTGTCGCGACGGTGTTGGAATGGGCCGAAATTTGGAAGGTTGATTGGAAGCGGCCCGCGAAATTGGACCCGTAGCACAAACCCAGGATCACGGGATTTTAGGGAAATTCCTTCGTTTGGGCCTTCGAATAATTAATTTCCTTATTAATTATGTCAGGTTGAAGATGTGTTGGACAGCAAATTAACAAAGCAAAACCGAACTAGGGGCAATTTTGTCATTTTTCGCGACGGTATCGGAATGGGCCGAAATTTGGCTGGTTGATTGGAAACGGCCCGCGAAATTGGACTCGGGGCACAAACCCGAGATCACGAGATTTAAGCTAAAAATCCTTCATTTGGGCATCCGAATAATTAATTTCCTTATTAATTATGTCAAGTTGAAGAAGTGTTGGACAGAAAATTTTCAAAGCAAAACCGCACCAGGGCCAATTTTGTCATTTGTCGCGACGGTGTCGAAATGGGCCGAAATTTGGCAGCTTGATTGGAAACGGCCAGTGAAATTGGACTCGGGACACAGACCTAGTATCACGGGATTTTAACGAAATTCCTTCATTTGGGCCTCTGAATAATTAATTTCCT
>NW_019251878.1:54455-61895 GCF_002742605.1 Olea europaea var. sylvestris | reverse complement strand
TGACACGACGGTGTCGGAATGGGCCGAAATTTGGGAGGTTGACTGGATATGGCCCGAGAAATTGGACTTGGGGCACAGACCCGGGATCCCGGGGTTTTAGGAAAATTTCAATGGTTGGGCCTCCGAATAATTTATTTCTTTATTAATTATGTCAGGTTGAAGAAGTGCTGGACAGAAAACTAATAAAGCAAAACCGCACCAGGGGCAATATTGTCATTTGTCGTGACGGTGTCAGATTGGACCGAAATTTGGCAGGTTGATTGGAACTGACCCACGAAATCGGACTCGGGGCACAGACCCGGGATCACGGGATTTTAGCCAAACTCCTTCGTTTGGGCCTTCGAATAATTAATTTCAGTATTAATTATGTCAGGTTGAAGAAGTGCTGGATAGAAAATTAGCAAAGAAAAACCGCACCAGAGGCAATTAGGTCATTTGTCGCAATAGTGTCGGAATCGACCGAAATTTGGCAGGTTGATTGGAGACGACGCGCGAAATTGGAATCGGGGTACAGACCTGGGATCACGGGATTTTAGCTAAATTCCTTCCTTTGGGCCTCCGAATAATTAATTTCCGTATTAATTATGTCAGGTTGAAGAAGTGTTGGACAGAAATTTAACAAAGCAAAACCGCACCAGGGGCAATTTTGTCAATTTTCACAACGATGTCGGAATGGGCCGAAATTTGGCAGGTTGATTGGAAACGGCCCGTGAAATCAGACACGGGGCAAAAACCCGGGATCCCGGGATTTTAGCTAAATTCCTTCGTTTGGGCCTCCGAATAATTAATTTCCTTATTAATTATGTCATGTTGAAGAAGTGTTGGACAGAAAATTAACAAAGCAAAACCGCACCAGGGGCAATTTTGTCATTTGACGCGATGGTGTCAGAATGGGCCAAAATTTGGCAGGTTGATTGGAAACGGCCCGCGAAATTGGACACGGGGTACAGACCCAGGATCACGAGATTTTAGCTAAATTCCTTCGTTTGGGCCTCCGAATAATTAATTTCTTATTAATTATGTCGGGTTGAAGAAGTGCTGGATAGAAAATTAACAAAGCAAAACCCCACCATGGGCAGTTTTGTCATTTTTCGCGACGGTGTCAGAATGGGCCTAAATTTGGCAGGTTGATTGGAAACAGCCCGCGGAATTGGACACGGGGCAAAAACCCGGGATCATTGGATTTTAGCCAAATTTCTTCGATTGGACCTCCGAATAATTAATTTCCTTATTAATTATGTCTAGTTGAAGATGTGCTGGAAAGAAAATTAACAATGCAAAACCATACCAGGGGTAATTTTGTCATTTGACGAGACGGTGTCGGAATGGGCTGAAATTTGGCAGGTTGACCAGAAACGGACCTCGAAATTTGACTCGAGGCACAAACCCAGGATCATGTGATTTTAGCTAAATTCCTTCATTTGGAACTCCGAATAATTAGTTTCCTTATTAATTATGTCGAGTTGAAGAAGTGTTGGACAGAAAATTAACAAAGCAAAATCGCACCAGGGGCAATTTTATCATTTTTTGCGACGGTGTCGGAATGGGCCGAAAATTGGCAGGTTGATTGGAAACAGCCCGCAAAATTGGACACGGGGCAAAAACTCGTGATCACGGGATTTTAGGCAAATTCCTACGTTTGGGCCTCCGAATAATTAATTTCTTTATTAATTATGTCAAGTTGAAGAAGTGCTGGACAGAAAATTAATAAGGCAAAATTGCACTAGCGACAATTTTGTCATTTGACTCGACGGTGTCGGAATGAGCCGAAATTTGGTAGGTTGACTGGAAACGGCCCGAGAAATTGGACTTGGGGCACAGACCCGAGATCTCGGGGTTTTAGGAAAATTCCATCGTTTGGGCCTCCGAATAATTTATTTCCTTAGTAATTATGTCAGGTTGAAGAAGTACTGGACAGAAAATTAATAAAGCAATAACACAACAGGGGCAATATTGTCATTTATCGCAACGGTGTCGGAATGGGCCGAAATTTGGCAGGTTGATTGGAAATGGCCCGCGAAATTGGAATCGGGGCACAGACCCGAGATCGCGGGATTTTAGCCAAACTCCTTCATTTGGGCCTTCGAATAATTAATTTCCATATTAATTATGTCAGGTTGAAGAAGCGCCGGATAGAAAATTAACAAAGAAAAACCGCACCAGGGGCAATTTGGTCATTTGTCGTGACGGTGTCGAATTTCACCGAAATTTGGCAGGCTGATTGGAGACGGCGCGCGAAATTGGAATCGGGGCACTGACCCGGGATCACGGGATTTTAGCCAAATTCCTTCCTTTGGGCCTCCGAATAATTAATTTCCATATCAATTATGTCAGGTTGAAGAAGTGTTGGACATAAATTTAACAAAGCAAAACCGCACCAGGGGCAATTTTGTCAATTTCCACGACGGTATCGGGATGGGCCAAAATTTGGCAGGTTGATTGGAAACGGCCTGCAAAATCGGACACGGGGCAAAAACACGAGATCCCAGGATTTTAGCCAAATCCCTTCGTTTGGGCCTCCAAATAATTAATTTCCTTATTAATTATGTCATGTTGAAGAAGTGTTCGGCGAAAATTTAACAAAGCAAAACCGCACCAGGGGCAATTTTATCATTCTTTGCGGCGGTGTCGAAATGGGCCGAAATTTGAAAGGTTGATTGGAAACGGCCCGCGAAATTGGACACGGGGCAAAAACCTGGGATCTTGGGATTTTAGGGAAATTCCTTTGTTTGGGCCTCCGAATAAATAATTTCCCTGTTAATTATGATAGGTTGAAGAAGTGCTGGACAGAAAATTAACAAAGCAAAACCGCACCAGGCGCAATTTTGTCATTTGAAGCGACAGTGTCAGAATGGGCTGAAATTTGGCAGCTTGATTGGAAACGGCACGTAAAATTTGACTCGGGGCACAGACCCGGGATCACGGGATTTTAGCCGAAGTCCATCGTTTGGGCCTTCGAATAATTAATTTCCTTATTAATTATGTCAGGTTGAAGAAGTGCTTGACAGAAAATTAACAAAGCGAAACCGCACCAAGGGCAATTTTGTCATTTGATGCGACGGTGTCGGAATGGGCCAAAATTTCGTAGGTTGATTGGAAACGACACGTAAAATTGGACTCGGGGTACAGACCTGGGATCACAGGATTTTAGCCAAAGTTCATCGTTTGGGCCTCCGAATAATTAATTTTCTTATTAATTATGTCAGGTTGAAGAATTGCTGGACAGAAAATTAACAAAACAAAACCCCACCAGGGGCAATTGTGTCATTTTTTGCGACGGTGACGGAATGGGCCAAAATTTAGCAGCTTGATTGGAAACAGCCCGCGAAATTGGACATGGGGCAAAAACTAGGGATCACGGGATTTTTGCTATATTTCTTCGTTTGGGCCTCCGAATAATTAATTTGCTCATTAATTATGCCAATTTGAAAAAGTGCTGGAAAGAAAATTAACAAAGCAAAACCATACCAGGGGCAATTTTGTCATTTGACGTGACGGTGTCGGAATGGGCTAAAATTTAGCAGGTTGACTGGAAACGGCCCGTGAAATTTGACTCGTGGCACAGACCCGGGAACATGCTATTTTAGCTAAATTCTTTCGTTTGGGCTTCCGAATAATTAATTTCCTTATTAATTATGTCAGGTTGAAGAAGTGTTGGACCGAAAATTAACAAAGCAAAAATCACACCAGGGGCAATTTTGTCATTTTTTACGATGGTATCGGGATGGGTTGAAAATTGGCCGGTTGATTGGAAATGACCCGCAAAATTGGACATGGGGCACAGACTCGAGATTATGGGATTTTAGCCAAATTCCTTCGTTTGGGCCTCCGAATAATTAATTTCCTCATTAATTATGTCAGGTTGAAGAAGTGCTGGACAGAAAATTAACAAAGCAAAACTGCACCAGAGGTAATTTTCACATTTGTCGCGACGGTGTCGGAATGGGCCCAAATTTGGCAGGTTGATTGGAAACGGCACCCAAAATTTGACTCGAGGCATAGACCCGGGATCACGGGATTTTAACCAAAGTCCATCATTTGGACCTCCGAATAATTAATTTCCTTATTAATTATGTCAGGTTGAAAAAGTGCTGGACAGAAAATTAACAAAGCAAAACCCCACCAAGGGCAATTTTTTCATTTTTCGCGACGGTATCGGAATGGGCCGAAATTCAACTTGTTGGCTGGAAACGGCCTGCGAAATTGGACTCGAGGCACGTAACCAGGATCACAGGATTTTAGCCAAATTCCTTCGTTTGGGCCTCCGAATAATTAATTTCTTTATTAATTATGTCAGGTCAGAAAAGTTTTGAACAGAAAATTAACAAAGAAAAACTGCACAGGGGACAATTTTGTCATTTTTCGCGATGGTGTCGGAATGGCCCGAAATTTGGCAGGTTGATTGGAAACGGCGCGCGAAATTCGACTCGGGGTACAGACCCGGGATCACTTGATTTTAGCCAAATTCCTTTTTTTGGGCCTCCGAATAATTAATTTCCTTATTAATTATGTCAAGTTGAAGAAGTGTTGGACCGAAAATTAACAAAGCAAAACCCCATCAGAGGCAATTTTTTCATTTTTTCACGACAGTGTCGGAATGGGCCAAAATTTGACACGTAGACTGGAAACGGCCTGCGAAATTTGATTCGGGGCACAGACCCGGGATCATGGGATTTTAGCCAAATTTCTTCGTTTGGGCCTCCGAATAATTAATTTCCTTATTAATTATGTCAGGTTGAGGAACATTTGGACAGAAAATTAACAAAGAAAAACCACACTAGGGGCAATTTTGTCATTTGTAGGGACGATGTCGGAATTGGCTGAAATTTGGCAGGTTGATTGGAAACGGCGCGTGAAATTGGACTCGGGGCACAGATCCAGGATCACGGGATTTTAGCGAAATTCCTTCGTTTAGGCCTCCGAATAATTAATTTCTTTATTAATTATGTCAGGTTGAAGAAGTGTTGGACAGAAATTTAACAAAGCAAGACCGCACCAGGGGCAATTTTGTCAGTTTTCGCGACAGTGTTGGAATGGGCCAAAATTTGGTGGGTTGATTGGAAACGGCCCGCGAAATTGGACAAGGGGAAAAACTCGAGATCACAGGATTTTAGCCAAATTCCTTCGTTTGTGCCTCCGAATAGTTAATTTCCTTATTAATTATGTCCGGTTGAAGAAGTGCTGGACAGAAAATTAACAAAGCAAAATTGCACCAGAGGCAATTTTGTCATTTGTTGCGATGGTGTGGGAATGGGCTGAAATTTGGCAGGTTGATTGGAAGTGGAACGTAAAATTGGACTCGGGGCACAGGCTCGGTATCATGGGATTTTAGCCAAAGTCCATCGTTTGGGCCTTCGAATAATTAATTTCCTTTTTAATTATGTCAGGTTGAAGAAGTGCTGGAAAGAAAATTACCAAAGCCTGTGAAATTGGACTGGGGGCAAAGATCGGGACCATGTGATTTTAGCTAAATTCCTTCATTTGGGCCTCCAAATAATTAATTTCCTTATTAATTATGTCAGGTTGAAGAAGTATTGGACAGAAAATTAACAAAGCAAAACCGCATGTTCGCGAAATATTTCTTTCAATTTAAAACCCACCGCAAGTGTACGGTTCGTTAACAAGTAGTAAAATGGACTATGAGTCCAAGTATCGTTCCCACGAGGATTGAATTAGCTCTAATTAGACTAATGTGACCTTAACCGAATCTAATTGAATCAAAATTTGGTTTAAATGTGAAAAGCCCTAATTTTGGAAGAAACCCCCAATTTGAAACCCTAATTTTGAAGAAAACCCTAATTTCGAAATTGGAAACCCTAATTTCGAAATTCCCCTAATTAAATGACTCAACAACTCAATTAAAATGTAAATATGCAATGTTGTAAATTAAATTGTAGAAATAAGTTGAAATAAAATCATTGGGATATCGAATCCCCATTTGATTTCTATAAACCCTAATTTTACAAATCCAATTAATCAATGGAAAATTGTCAATTCAATGTTCCTACGCCTATCTAATATACTCTCTCGATATATATTAGATCTATTTCTGCATATCATCAGCCTATATTTCTATGGATGATGTAACATACAAAAATGCATGAAATTCTATGAACAATTAACGAACTGCATAAAGCATAGGGGTATATTTCTATCCCTTATCGGACCCTATGTCAATTTATATATATCGAGTCTATTCTACTTCTTTTGAATGTAAAGAATAAACCATCACAATCACATAATAAATGGCCAATAAATCATGGATTCAATCAAAACAATATAAATCAAACAATTTATTCCAAAGACAATTTATATTAAACTCATGAAATACAGGAATTTATAAGAAAATCAAAGGTTCATCGACTCCCAATGAAATAAAAAATTAGCCTATCATGTTTTGAAGAAAATTACAAAAATTGAAGAAAGGAGAAGACATCACCCTATTATAATTGATGCTTGAAATCTTCAATATTCATGAAATCCTCCTTCCTCTTGCATTAATTCTTGGATCTTGATGTTATTGTGTGCCTCTTTGCTCCCAAAACCGTGTACCCTAGTTCTGGACGTGTTTTAGGATATATATAGCATGTCCAAATTAGGTTAAAAAAAGAGTTGGAGTCGAAAAAGGAAACTGCAAAAACGCCCCGAAATTACTTCTATGCAACCGCATAGAAGGATCCTATGCGGTCCCATAGGTCATTTGAAATTCACAAATTTTTCCCTGCATCCATCTATGCGACCACATAGATGGTTACACTATGCGGTCGCATAGTTTGGCCATCTATGAAGTCCCTTCATTTTGGTCCCCGAACTTTTCTTGTTGCTTCTTTTGACTTCTTTCTTCAATTTCTTCATCTTTTCAACAAGTTTTATCCTCCAATTGATGATTGACACCATCAAATCTCATGCCACTCATTCGGCTCATCTTTCGAGTATTTGCTCTTTAGTCCTCCAACTTTTAATTGTCTTCATTTCAGTCCCTCTTCAATACTTTCTCCCTCCAATTGTTTTGCTTTGTCCTTAAGCTCATACTCGGCATGTTGTTACTCTCGTTTTTCATTTAGCTCAACTTTTCAATATTTGTACCTTTGGTCCTCGAACTATCACTTTGTTGCGTTTTGGTCCTTCTTCGGCTCTTTTCTCCTGAATTCCACAATTTCCATTGAAATACCTACATTGCATGAATTTAATAGGATTAAGCCACAATTTAACCATTTTATCCATGTTTAAGTCATGTTTGTGAACCAAATAAGTGTGTAAAAACATACTTATCACCGCACCTGGGGCAATTTTGTCATTTTTCGCGACGATGTCAAAATGGGCCGAAATTTGGCAGGTTGATTGGAAACGGCCCGTAAAATTGGACACGGGGCAGAGACCATGGATCATGGGATTTTAGCCAAATTCCTTTGTTTGGGCCTCCGAATAATTAATTTCCTT
>NW_019251878.1:48166-48432 GCF_002742605.1 Olea europaea var. sylvestris | reverse complement strand
GTTGATTGGAAGCGGCCCGCGAAATTGGACTCGGGGCATGAACCCGGGATCACGGGATTTTAGCCAAATTCCTTCGTTTGGGCCTCCGGATACTTAATTTTCTTATTAATTGTGTCAGGTTGAAAAAGTGCTGGGCAGAAAATTAGCAAAGCAAAATCGTACCAAGGGCAATTTTGTCATTTTCAGCGACGGTGTCGGAATGGGCCATAATTTGGCAGGTTGACAGGAAATGGCCCACGAAATTGGACTCGGGGCACAGACCCGTG
>NW_019251878.1:28345-41708 GCF_002742605.1 Olea europaea var. sylvestris | reverse complement strand
TCAGGTTGAAAAAAGTGCTGGACAGAAAATTAACAAAGCAAAATCGTACTAGGGGCAATTTTGTCATTTTTCACGACGGTGTCAAAATGGGCCAAAATTTAGCAGGTTGATTGGAAACAGTGCACGAAATTGGACTCAAGGCACAGCCCCAGGATCACGGGATTTTAGCCAAATTCCTTCGTTTGGGCCTCCGAATAATTAATTTCCTTATTAATTACGTCAGGTTGAAGAAGTGTTGGACAAAAAATTAACAAAGAAAAATCGTACCGGGGGTAATTTTGTCATTTGTCACGACGGTGTCGGAATGGCCCAAAATTTGGCTGGTTGATTGGAAACGGTATGCGAAATTGGACTCGTGGCTTAGACCCGGGATCACGGAATTTTAGCCGAATTCCTTCTTTGGGCCTCTGAATTCTTAATTTCCGTATTAATTATGTCAGGTTGAAGAAGAGCCAGACAGAAAATTAACAAAGCGAAACCACACCAATGGCAATTTTGTCATTTGTCGCGACGGTGTCGGAATGGGCCGAAATTTAGCAGGTTGATTGGAAACGGCCAGCGAAATTGGACTCGGGGCATATACCCGAGATCACGGGATTTTAGCCAAATTCCACCGTGTGGGCCTCCGAATAATTAATTTCCTTATTAATTATGTCAGGTTGAAGAAGTGCTGGACAGAAAATTAACAAGGCAAAACCGTACCAGGGGCAATTTTGTCATTTTTCGCGACTGCGTCGGAATAGGCCAAAATTTGCAAGGTTGATGGGAAACGGCCGGCGAAATTGGACATGGGACACAGACCCGAGATCACGGAATTTTAGTCAAATTCCTTCGTTTTGGCCTTCGAATACTTAATTTCCTTATTAATTATGTCAGGTTGAAAAAGTGTTGGACAGAAAATTAACAAAGCAAGACCGCACCAGGGGCAATTTTGTCATTTTTCGCGATGGTGTCGGAATGGGCCGAAATTTGGCAGGTTGATTGGAAACGGCCCTCAAAATTGGACTCGGGCACAGACCCAGGATCATGGGATTTTAGCCAAATTCCTTTGTTTGGGCCTCCGAATAATTAATTTCCTTATTAATTAAGCCAGGTTGAAGAAGTGCTGGACATAAAATTAACGAAGAAAAATCGTACCATGGGCAATTTTGTCATTTCTTGCGACTGTGTCGGAATGGGCCAAAATTGGAAGGTTGATTGGAAACGGCCCGGAAATTGCACTCGTGGCCAGACTTGGGAATACGAAATTTTAGCCAAATTCCTTTGTTTGGGCCTCCGAATGCTTAATTTTCTGGTGGAAGATGTGTTGGACAGAAAATTAACAAAGCAAAACCGCACCAGGGGCAATTTTGTCATTTTTCGCAACGGTGTCAGAATAGGCCGAAATTTGGCAGGTTCACTGCAAACGGCCCGCGAAAATGGACTTGAGGCACAGACCCAGGATCACGGGATTTTAGCTAAATTCCTTCGTTTGGGCCTCCGAATAATTAATTTCCTTATTAATTATGTCAGGTTTCAGAAGTGTTGTACAAAAAATTAAAAAAGTAAAACCGCACTAAGGGCAATTTTGTCATTTTTTGCAACGGTGTCGGATGGGCCGAAATATGAAAGGTTGATTGGAAAAGGCCCGCGAAATTGGACTCGGGGCAAAGACCCGGGATCACGAGATTTTAGCCAAATTCCTTCGTTTGGGCCCCCAAATAATTAATTTCCTTATTAATTATGTCGGGTTGAAGAAGTGTTGGACCGAAAATTAACAAAGCATGACCGCACCAGGGGCAATATTGTTATTTGTCGCGACGGTGTCGGAGTGAGCCGAAATTTTGCAGGTTGATTAGGAACGGCCAGAGAAATTGGACTTGGGGCACAAACCCGAGATCACGGGATTTTAGCCAAATTTCTTCATTTGGGCCTTCAAATAATTAATTTCCTTATTATTTATGTTAGGTTGAAGAAGTGCTGGAAAGAAAATTAAGAAAGAAAAACCTTACTAGAGGCAATTTTGTCATTTGTCGCGACTGTGTCGGAATGTGCCAAAATTTGCAAAGTTGATGGGAAACGGCCTACGAAATTGGACTCGGGGCACAGACCCGGGATCACGGAATTTTAGCCAAATTCTTTCGTTTGAGCCTCCGAATACTTAATTTCCCTATTAATTATGTCAGGTTGAAAAAGTGCTGGATAGAAAATTAACAAAGCAAAACTGCACTAGGGGTAATATTGTTATTTGTTGCGACGGTGTTAGAATGGGCCAAAATTTGGCAGGTTGATTGGAAACGACTAGCGAAATCGGACTTGGGGCACATACCCGAGATCATGGGATTTTAGCCAAATTCCTTCGTTTGGGCCTCCGAATAATTAATTTCCTTATTAATTATGTTAGATTGAAGAAGTGCTGGACCGAAAATTAACAAAGAAAAGCGAAATTTTGTCATTTGTCATGACGAAGTCGCAATTGGTCGAAATTTGGCAAGTTGATTGGAAACGGTACACGAAATTGGACTCAGGGCACAGACCTGGGATCACGGGATTTTAGCCAAATTCCTTCGTTTGGCCCTCCGAATAATTGATTTCCTAATTAATTATGTCAAGTTGAAGAAGTGTTGGACAAAAAATTAACATAGAAAAAACGCACCAGGGGCAATTTTGTCATTTATCGCGATGCGGTAGGAATGGGCCAAAATTTGGCAGGTTGATTGGAAACGGCTCACGAAATTGGACTCGGGGCACAGACCTAGGATCACGGGATTTTAGCTAAATTCCTCTGTTTGGGCCTCCAAATACTTAATTTCCTTATTAATTATGTCACGTTTAAGAAGTGTTGGACAGAAAATTAACAATGCAAAATCGCACCAGGGGCAATTTTATCATTTTTAGTGATGGTGTCAGAATGGGCCAAAATTGGCAGGTTGGTTGGAAACGGCCCCCGAAATTTGACTCCGAGCACAGACCTGGGATCACGGGATTTTAGCTAAATTCCTTCTTTTGGGCCTCCGAATAATTAATTTCCTAATTAATTATGTCAGGTTGAAGAAGTGCCGGACAAAAAATTAACAAAGCAAAACTGCACCAGTGGCAATTTTGTCATTTTTCGCGACTGTGTCGGAATGGGCCAAAATTTGCAAGGTTGATTGGAAACGGCCCTCGAAATTGGAATCAGGGCACAGACCCGGGATCACGGAAATTTAGTAAAATTCCTTCATTTGGGCCTCCAAATAATTAATTTCCTTATTAATTACGTCAGGTTGAAGAAATGTTGGACAGAAAATTAACAAAGCGAAACCGCACCTAGGGTAATTTTGTCATTTTTTGCGACGGTGTCAGATTGGGCAGAAATTTAGAGGGTTGATTGGAAATGGCCCGCGAAATTAGGCACGGTGCAAAATCCTGAGATCACGGGATTTTAGCAAAATTCCTTCGTTTGGGCCTCCGAATAATTAATTTCTTTATTGATTATGTCAGGTTGAAGAAGTGCAGGACAGAAAATTAACAAAGCAAAACCGCACCAGGGGCAATTTTGCCGTTTGACGCGACGGTGTTGTAATGAGCCGAATTTGATAGGTTGATTGGAAATGGCCCGCGAAATTTGAATTGTGGCACAGACCCGGGATCACGGGATTTTGGCCAAATTCCTTCGTTTGGGCCTCCGAATAATAAATTTCTTTATTAATTATGACAGGTTGAAGAAGTGCTGGACAGAAAATTAACAAAGAAAAATCGCACCAAGGGCAATTTTGTCATTTGTCGCGACGGTGTCGCAATCGGCCAAAATTTCGCAGGTTGATTGGAAACGGCGAGCGAAATTGGACTCGGGGCATAAACTCGGGATCACGGGATTTTAGTCAAATTCCTTAGTTTGGGCCTCCGAATAATTAATTTCCTTATTAATTACATCAGGTTGAAGAAGTGTTGGACAGAAAATTAACAAAGCAAAACCGCATCTAGGGCAATTTTGTCATTTTTCACGACGGTGTCGGAATGGGCCAAAATTTGGAGGGTTGATTGGAAACGGCCCGCGAAAATGGACACTCGGCAAAATCCTGGGATCACGGGATTTTAGCCAAATTCCTTCGTCTGGGCCTCCGAATAATTAATTTCCGTATTAATTATGTCAGGTTGAAGAAGTGTTGGACGGAAAATTAACAAAATAAAACCGCACCAGGGGCAATTTCGTCATTCGATGCGACGATGTCGGAATCGGCCGAATTTGACAAATTGATTGGAAACGGCCCGCGAAATTGGACTCTCGCCACAAACCCGGGATAATAAATTCAATTGGGCCTCTGAATAATATATTTCCTTATTAATTATATCAGGTTGAAGAAGTGCTGGACAAAAAATCAATAAAGCAAAACCGCACCAGGGGCAATTTTGTCATTTTTCGCGACTGTGTCGGAATGGGCCAAAATTTGGCAGGTTGATCGGAAACGGCCCGCGAATTGGATATGGGGCAAAAACCCGTGATCACGGGATTTTAGCCAAATTCCTTCGCTTCTGCCTCCGAATAATTAATTTCCTTATTAATAATGTTAGGTTGAAGAAGTGCTGGACAGAAAATTAACAAAGGAAAATCGCACCAGGAGCAATTTCATCATTTGACGCGACGTTGTCGGAATGGGCCGAATTTGACAGATTGATTGGAAACGGCCCACGAAATTGGACTCGTGGTGCAGACCCGGGATCACAGGATTTTAGACAAATTCCTTCGTTTGGGTCTCCGAATAATTAATTTCCTTATTAATTATGGTAGGTTGAAGAAGTACTGGACATAAAATTAACAAAGAAAAATCGAACCAGGGGCAATTTTTTTATTTGACGCGACGGTGTCGAATTTACCGAATTTGACAGATTGATTGGAAACGGCCCGCGAAATTGGACTCGCGGCACAAACACGGGATAATAAATTCAATTGGGCCTCCGAATAATAATTTCCTTATTAATTATGTCAGGTTGAAGAAGTGCTGGATAGAAAATTAAAAAAGCGAAATCGCACCATGGGCAATTTAGTCATTTTTCGAGACGTTGTCGGAATGGGCCAAAATTTGGCAGGTTGACCGGAAACGGCCCACGAAATTGGACTCGGGGCACAGACCTAGGATCATGGGATTTTAGCCAAATTCCTTCATTTGGGCCTCCGAATAATTAATTTCCTTATTAATTATGTCAGGTTGAAGAAGTGCTAGGCAGAAAATTAACAAAGCAAAACCGCACCAAGGGCAATTTCGTCATTTGACGTGACGGTGTCGGAATGGACCGAATTTGACAAGATGATTGGAAACGTCCCGCGAAATTGGACTCACGACGCAGACCCTGGATCACGGGATTTTAGCTAAATTCCTTCGTTTGGGCCTCCGAATAATAAATTTCCTTACTAATTATGTCAGGTTGAAGAAGTGCTGGACAGAAAATTAACAAAGAAAAACCGTGCCAGGGGCAATTTTGTCATGTTCCGCAACGGTGTCAGAATGGGCTGAAATTTGGCAGGTTTACTAGAAACGACCCGCAAAATAAGACTCCGGGCATAGACCCGGGATCACGGGATTTTACCCAAATTCCTTCATTTGGTCCTCCGAATAATTAATTTCCTTATTAATTATGCCAGGTTGAATAAGTGCTGGACAGAAAATTAACAAAGAAAAATCGAACCAGGGACAATTTTGTCATTTTTCGCAACGGTGTCACAATCGGCCAAGATTTGGCAGGTTGATTGGAAACGGCGCGCGAAATTGGACTAGAGGCATAGATCCGGGATCACGGGACTTCAGCCAAATTCATCCGCTTGGGCCTCCGAATAATTGATTTCCTTATTAAGTACGTTAGGTTGAAGAATTGTTGGACATAAAAATTAACAAAGCAAAATCGCACCAGGGGCAATTTTGTCATTTTTTGCGACGGTGTCGCAATGGACCGAAATTTGGCAGGTTATTGGAAACGGCCCGTGGAATTGGACACGGTGCAAAATCCCGAGATCACGGTATTTTAGCCAATTCCTTCGTTTGGGCCTTTGAATAATTAATTTCCTTATTAATTATGCCAGGCTGAAGAAGTGCTGGACAGAAAATTAACAAAGCAAAACCGCACTCAGGGCAATTTTTTCATTTGACATGACGGTGTCGGAATGGGCCGAATTTGACAGGTTGATTGGAAACGGCCCGTGCAATTGGACTCGTGGCATACCCGGGATCACGGGATTTTAGCCAAATTCCTTCGTTTGGGCTTCCGAATAATAAATTTCCTTATTAATTATGTCAGGCTGAAAAAGTGCTGGACAGAAAATGTACAAAGCAAAACCGCACCAGTGGAAATTTTGTCATTCTTCGCGACAATATCGGAATGGGCCGAAATTTGGCAAGTTTATTGGATACGGCCCCCATAATTGGACACGGGGCAAAAACCCAGGATCACGGGATTTTAGCCAATTTCCTTCATTTGGGCCTCCGAATAATTAATTTCCTTATTAGTTATGTCAGGTTAAAGAAGTGCTGGACAGAAAATTAACAAAGCAAAACCGCACTAGGGGCAATTTCGTCATTTGACGCGACAGTGTCGGAACGGGAAGAAATTTGTCAGGTTAATTGGAAACGACCCGCGAAATTGGACACGGGGCAAAATCTCGGGATCATGGGATTTTAGCTCAATTCCTTCATTTGGGCCTCCGAATAATTAATTTCCTTATCAATTATGTCAAGTTGAAGAAGTGCTGGACAGAAAATTAATAAAGTAAAACCGCACCAAGGGCAATTTTGTAATTTAACACGATGGTGTCGGAATGCGCCGAATATGACAGGTTGATTGGAAACGGCCCGTGAAATTGAACTCGTGGCACAGACCCGGGATCACGAAATTTTAGCCAAATACCTTCGTTTGGGCCTCCGAATAATAAAATTCCTTATTAATTATGTCAGGTTGAAGAAGTGCTGGACAAAAAATTAACAAAGCAAAACTGTACCAGAGGCAATTTTGTCATTTGTCGCAACTGTGTTGGAATCGGTCGAAATTTGCCAGCTTGATTGGAAACGGCGCGCGAAATTGGACTCGGGGCATAGACCCGGTATCACGGGATTTTAGCCAAATTCCCCCGTTTGGGCGTCCGAATAATTAATTACATCAGGTTGAAGAATTGTTGGACAGAAAATTAACAAAGCAAAGCCGCACCGGGGGCAATTTTATCATTTTCCCTGACGGTGTCGGAATGGGACGAAATTTGTCAGGTTAATTGTAAACGGCCCGCGAAATTGGACACGGGGCAAAATCCCGGGATCACGGGATTTTAGCCCAATTCTATCGTTTGGGCCTCCGAATAATTAATTTCCTTATCAATTATGTCAGGTTGAAGAAGTGCTGGACAGGAAATTAACAAAGCAAAACCACACCAAGGGTAATTTTGTCATTTAACGCGACGGTGTTGGAATGGGCCGAATATGACAGGTTGATTGGAAATGGCCCGTGAAATTGGACTCGTGGCACAGACCCGGGATCACGGGATTTTAGCCAAATTCCTTCATTTGGGCCTCCGAATAATAAATTTCCTTATTAATTTTGTCAGGTTGAAGAAGTGTTGGACAGAAAATTAACAAAGCAAAACCACACCAGGGGCAATTTTGTCATTTGTCGTGACGTTGTCGGAATCGGCCGAAATTTGGCAGGTTGATTGGAAACGGCGCACGAAATTGGACTCGGGGCACAAACTGGGGATCACGGAATTTTAGCCAAATTTTTTAGTTTAGGCCTCCAAATATTTAATTTTCTTATTAATTATGTCAGGTTGAAGAAGTGCTGGACAGAAAATTAACAGAGCAAAACCACACCAGGGGTGTTTTCTTCATTTGACGCGACGGTGTCAAAATGGGCCGAATTTGGCAATTAGATTGGAAACGGTCCGTGAAATTGGACTCGGGGCACTGACCCGGGATCACGGGATTTTAGCCAAATTCCTTCGTTTGGGCTGCTGAATAATTAATTTCCTTATTAATTATGTTAGGTTGAAGAAGTGTTGAACAGAAAATTAACAAAAAAAAAATCGTACCAAGGGCAATTTTGTCATTTGTCCCGACTGTGTCGGAATGGGATAAAATTTGCAAGGTTGATTGGAAACGGCGCGCAAAATTGGACTCGGGGCACAAACTGGGGATCACGGAATTTTAGCCAAATTTTTTCGTCTGGGCCTCCAAATATTTATTTTTCTTATTAATTATGTCAGGTTGAAGAAGTGCTGGACAGAAAATTAACAGAGCAAAACCGCACCAGGGGCATTTTCGTCATTTGACGCGACGATGTCGAAATGGGCCGAATTTGGCAGGTAGATTGGAAATGGCCCGAGAAATTGGACTCGGGGCACCGACCCGGGATCACGGGATTTTTGCCAAATTCCTTCGTTCGGGCCGCCGAATAATTAATTTCCTTATTAATTATGTCAGGTTGAAGAAGTGTTGAACAGAAAATTAACAAAAAAAACCGTACCAGGGGCAATTTTGTCATTTCTCCCAACTGTGTCGGAATGGGATAAAATTTACAAGGTTGATTGGAAATGGCCCGCGAAATTGGACTCAGGGCAAAGACCCAGGATCATGGAATTTTAGCCAAATGCCTTCGTTTGGGCCTCCGAATAATTAATTTCCGTATTAATTATGTCAGATTGAAGAAGTGCTGGACAGAAAATTAACGAAGAAAAACCGCACCAGGGGCAATTTTGTCATTTTTCGCGACGGTGTCAGAATGGGCCGAAATTTGGCAGGTTGATTGGAAACGGCGCGCGAGATTGGACTCGGGGCACCGACCCGGGATCACGGGATTTTAACCAAATTCCTTCGTTCGGGCCTTCGAATAATTAATTTCCGTATTAATTATGTCAGATTGAAGAAGTGCTGGGCAGCTGAAGAAGTGCTGGACAGAAAATTAACGAAGAAAAACCGCACCAGGGGCAATTTTGTCATTTTTCGCGACGGTGTCAGAATGGGCCGAAATTTGGCAGGTTGATTGGAAACGGCGCGCGAGATTGGACTCGGGGCACCGACCCGGGATCACGGGATTTTAACCAAATTCCTTCGTTCGGGCCTTCGAATAATTAATTTCCGTATTAATTATGTCAGATTGAAGAAGTGCTGGGCAGCTGAAGAAGTGCTGGACAGAAAATTAACGAAGAAAAACCGCACCAGGGGCAATTTTGTCATTTTTCGCGACGGTGTCAGAATGGGCCGAAATTTGGCAGGTTGATTGGAAACGGCGCGCGAGATTGGACTCGGGGCACCGACCCGGGATCACGGGATTTTAACCAAATTCCTTCGTTCGGGCCTTCGAATAATTAATTTCCGTATTAATTATGTCAGATTGAAGAAGTGCTGGGCAGCTGAAGAAGTGCTGGACAGAAAATTAACGAAGAAAAACCGCACCAGGGGCAATTTTGTCATTTTTCGCGACGGTGTCAGAATGGGCCGAAATTTGGCAGGTTGATTGGAAACGGCGCGCGAGATTGGACTCGGGGCACCGACCCGGGATCACGGGATTTTAACCAAATTCCTTCGTTCGGGCCTTCGAATAATTAATTTCCGTATTAATTATGTCAGATTGAAGAAGTGCTGGGCAGCTGAAGAAGTGCTGGACAGAAAATTAACGAAGAAAAACCGCACCAGGGGCAATTTTGTCATTTTTCGCGACGGTGTCAGAATGGGCCGAAATTTGGCAGGTTGATTGGAAACGGCGCGCGAGATTGGACTCGGGGCACCGACCCGGGATCACGGGATTTTAACCAAATTCCTTCGTTCGGGCCTTCGAATAATTAATTTCCGTATTAATTATGTCAGATTGAAGAAGTGCTGGGCAGCTGAAGAAGTGCTGGACAGAAAATTAACGAAGAAAAACCGCACCAGGGGCAATTTTGTCATTTTTCGCGACGGTGTCAGAATGGGCCGAAATTTGGCAGGTTGATTGGAAACGGCGCGCGAGATTGGACTCGGGGCACCGACCCGGGATCACGGGATTTTAACCAAATTCCTTCGTTCGGGCCTTCGAATAATTAATTTCCGTATTAATTATGTCAGATTGAAGAAGTGCTGGGCAGCTGAAGAAGTGCTGGACAGAAAATTAACGAAGAAAAACCGCACCAGGGGCAATTTTGTCATTTTTCGCGACGGTGTCAGAATGGGCCGAAATTTGGCAGGTTGATTGGAAACGGCGCGCGAGATTGGACTCGGGGCACCGACCCGGGATCACGGGATTTTAACCAAATTCCTTCGTTCGGGCCTTCGAATAATTAATTTCCGTATTAATTATGTCAGATTGAAGAAGTGCTGGGCAGCTGAAGAAGTGCTGGACAGAAAATTAACGAAGAAAAACCGCACCAGGGGCAATTTTGTCATTTTTCGCGACGGTGTCAGAATGGGCCGAAATTTGGCAGGTTGATTGGAAACGGCGCGCGAGATTGGACTCGGGGCACCGACCCGGGATCACGGGATTTTAACCAAATTCCTTCGTTCGGGCCTTCGAATAATTAATTTCCGTATTAATTATGTCAGATTGAAGAAGTGCTGGGCAGCTGAAGAAGTGCTGGACAGAAAATTAACGAAGAAAAACCGCACCAGGGGCAATTTTGTCATTTTTCGCGACGGTGTCAGAATGGGCCGAAATTTGGCAGGTTGATTGGAAACGGCGCGCGAGATTGGACTCGGGGCACCGACCCGGGATCACGGGATTTTAACCAAATTCCTTCGTTCGGGCCTTCGAATAATTAATTTCCGTATTAATTATGTCAGATTGAAGAAGTGCTGGGCAGCTGAAGAAGTGCTGGACAGAAAATTAACGAAGAAAAACCGCACCAGGGGCAATTTTGTCATTTTTCGCGACGGTGTCAGAATGGGCCGAAATTTGGCAGGTTGATTGGAAACGGCGCGCGAGATTGGACTCGGGGCACCGACCCGGGATCACGGGATTTTAACCAAATTCCTTCGTTCGGGCCTTCGAATAATTAATTTCCGTATTAATTATGTCAGATTGAAGAAGTGCTGGGCAGAAAATTTACAAAGAAGAACCGCAACAGGGGTAATTTTGTCATTTGTCGCGACGGTGTCGCAATCGGCTGAAATTTTGCAGGTTGATTGGAAACGGCGCGCGAAATTGGACTCGGGGCATAGACCCGGGATCACGGGATTTTTGCCGAATTCCTCCATTTGGACCTCCGAATAATTAATTTCCTAATTAATTATGTCAAGTTGAAGAAGTACTGGACCTAAAATTAACAAAGAAAAATCACACCAGGGGCAATTTTGTCATTTGTCGCGACGGTGTCACAATCGACCGAAATTTGTTAGGTTGATTGGAAATGGCGCGCGAAATTAGACTCGGGGCATAAACCCGGGATCACGGGATTTTAGCCAAATTCCTTCGTTTGGGCCTCCGAATAATTACTTTCCTTATTAATTACGTCAGATTGATGAAGTGTTGGACAAAAAATTAACAAAGCAAAATCGCATCTGGGGCAATTTTGTCATTTTGGTGACGGTGTTGGAATGGGCCGAAATTTGGCAGGTTGATTCGAAACAGCCCGTGAAATTGGACACGGGGTAAAATCCTGGGATCACGGGGTTTTAGCCAAATTCCTTTGTTTGGGAAGAAGTGCTAGACAGAAAATTAAAAAAGCAAAACCGCACCAGGGGCAATTTTGTCATTTGACGCGACGGTGTCGGAATGGACCGAATTTGGCAGGTAGATAAGAAACGGCCTGCGAAATTGGACTCGCAGCACAGACCCGGGATAATAAATTCATTTGGGCCTCCGAATAATAAATTTTCTTATTAATTATGTTAGGCCGAAGAAGTGCTGGACAGAAAATTAACAAAGCAAAATCGCACCAGGGGCAATTTTTTCAATTGACGCAATGGTATCGGAATGGGCCGAATTTGATGGGTTGTTTGGAAATGACCCGCGAAATTGGACTCGCGGCATAGACTTGGGATCACGGGATTTTAGCCAAATTCCTTCGTTTGGGCCTCCGAATAACAAATTCCCTTATTAATTATGTCAGGTTGAAGAAGTGCTGGATAGAAAATTAAAAAAGAAAAACCGTACGAGGGGCGATTTTGTCATTTTTCGCAACGGTGTCAGAATGGGCCGAAATTTGGCAGGTTGATTGGAAACGGCCCGCGAAATCGGACTCGCGGTACAGATTCGGGATCACGGGATTTTAGCCAAATTCCTTCGTTTGGGGCTCCTAATAATTAATTTCCTTATTAGCTATGTCAGGTTGAAGAAGTGTTGGACAGAAAATTAACAAAGCAAAATCGCACCAGGGTCAATATTGTTATTTGTCGCGACGTTGTCGGAATGGGCCGAAATTTGGCAGGTTGATTGGAAACAGCCAGTGAAATCAGACTCGGGGCACAGACCTGGGATCATGGGAGTTTAGCCGAACTCCTTCGTTTGGGCCTCCGAATAATTAATTTCTGTATTAATTATGACAGGTTGAAGAAGTGCTGGATAGAAATTTAACAAAGAAAAACCACACCAGGGTCAATTTTGTCATTTGTCACGACGGTGTAGCAATCGGCCGAAATTTGGCAGGTTGATTGGAAACGGCGTGTGAAATTGGACTCGGGGCATAGACCCGGGATCACAAGATTTTAGCCAAATTTCTTCGTTTGGGCCTCCGAATAATTAATTTCCTTATTAATTATGTCAGGTTAAAGAAGTGCTGGACAGAAAATTAACAATGCGAAACCGGACAATGGGCAATTTAGTCATTTTTCGCGACGTCGTCGAAATGGGCCAAAATTTGGCAGGTTGATTGGAAACGGCCCATAAAATTGGACTCGGGACACAGACCCGGGATCAGGGATTTTGTAATACCCCGAACTTCAAGTTCTACATTTGGCCAATATGATTCATGCATTCCATGTTAATTACATTGTCATTTGTATCAATTTCCTGATTGCCTTCTCTTAAAATGATGCATTTGATCATCAAGGCTTTAAAATCTTTACATGATGATAACCTTCGACTCTTCGATTTAGGTGGTGAATTTTATATTGAGCTATGATAGAAAGTTAGATTAACTAAATGTTGGAGATTGGCTTGGTAAGTAATGTAATATTTGAAAGGCCGAAAATTTGTATCAACGAAGGTTCAAGCTTTCCATTCGGCTAATCGAGGTCACCTTAAACCCTAGATAGGTAATTCACATATTTGGGACATGAGGGATGAAGTAACATTATCACAACATAATAATATATGTCTTATACAACATTATAAATATTGAGGTGCGAATTGTTGAAATCGGCTGAGAATCGGGTAAGAAATTAAATGAACAGTTGAGGAATTAGATCTATAAAGTACTTTGGGATCTTAATGCAAGTGAAATAGATTGTAAGCACAT
>NW_019251878.1:13473-25246 GCF_002742605.1 Olea europaea var. sylvestris | reverse complement strand
TATATATATATATATATATATGTAAAATTCAATGTCTAGGTTGTGTATAGATATCAATATTAATTTGGGTGTGTGACAGATTTTAGCCAAATTCCTTTGTTTGGGCCTCCGAAAATTATTATGTCAGGTTGAAGAAGTACTGGATAGAAAATTAACAAAGGAAAATCGCACCAGGGGCAATTTCATCATTTGACACGACGGTGTCGGAATGGGCCTAATTTGATAGGTTGATTGGAACTGGCCCACGAAATTGGACTCGCGGCACAGACCCGGGATCATTGGATTTTAGCCAAATTCCTTTGTTTGGGCCTCCGAAAAATAAATTTCTTTATTAATTATGTCAGGTTGAAGAATACTGGACAGAAAATTAACAAAGAAAAGCCAGACTAGAGGCAATTTTGTCATTTTTCACAACGGTGTCAGAATGGGCCAAAATTTGGCAGGTTGACTGGAAACGGCCAACAAAATAGGACTCGGGTCACAGACCTGGGATCACGGGATTTTAGCCAAATTCCTTCGTTTGGGACTCCGAATAATTAATTTCCTTATTAATTATGTCAAGTTGAAGAAGTGCTGGATATAAAATTAACAAAGAAAAACCAAACTAGGGGAAATTTTTTTATTTGACGTGACGGTGTCGGATATTATCCGAATTTGACATATTGATTGGAAACGGCCCGCGAAATTGGACTCGCGGCACAGACCCAGGATAATAAATTCAATTGGGCCTCTGAATAATAATTTCCTTATTAATTACGTCAGGTTGAAGAAGTGCAGGACAGAAAATTAACAAAGCGAAACCGCACCATGGGCAATTTAGTCATTTTTCGTGACGTTGTCGAAATGGGCCAAAATTTGGCAGGTTGACTGGAAACGGCCTGCAAAATTGGACTCGGGGCACATACCTGGGATCATGGGATTTTAGCCAAATTCCTTCATTTGGGCTTCCGAATAATTAATTTCCTTATTAATTATGTCAGGTTGAAGAAGTGCTGGACAGAAAATTAACAAAGCAAAACCGCACCAGGGGCAATTTTGTCATTTTTCGAGACGGTGTCAGAATGGGCCGAAATTCGGCAGGTTGATTGGAAACGCCCCGCGTAATTGGACACGGGGCAAAAACCCGGGATCATGGGATTTTAGCCAAATTCCTTCGTTTGGGCCTCCAAATAATTAATTTCCTTATTAATTATGTCAAGTTGAAGAAGTGCTGGACAGAAAATTAACAAAGCAAAAGCGCACCAGGGGCAATTTCGTCATTTGACGCGACGGAGTCAGAATGGGCTGAATTTGACAGTCTGATTGGAAATGACCCGCGAAATTGGACTCGCGGTGCAGACTCGGTATCATGGGATTTTAGCCAAATTCCTTCGTTTAGGTCTCCGAATGATAAATTTCCTCATTAATTATGTCAGGTTGAAGAAGTGTTGTACCTAAAATTAATAAAGAAAAACCGTACCAGGGGCAATTTTGTCGTTTTCCACAACGGTGTCAGAATGAGCCGAAATTTGGCAGGTTGACTAGAAAACGGCCCACAAAATAGGACTAGGGGCAAAGACCCGGGATCACGGGATTTTAGCCAAATTCCTTCGTTTGGGCCTCCGAATAATTACTTTCCTTATTAATTATGTTAGATTGAAGAAGTGCTGGACAGAAAATTAACAAAGAAAAACTGCACCATGGGCAATTTTGTCATTTATTGCGACGGTGTTGCAATCAGCTAAAATTTGACAGGCTGATTGGAAACGGTGTGCGAAATTAGACTCGAGGCATAGACTCGGGATCCCGGGATTTTAGCCAAATTCCTCCGTTTGGGCCTCCGAATAATTAATTTCTTTATTAATTATGTCAGGTTGAAGAAGTGTTGGACAGAAAATTTAGAAAGAAAAATTGCACCAGGGTCAATTCTGTCATTTTTCGCGACGGTGTCGGAATGGGCCAAAATTGGCAGGTTAATTAGAAACGGCCCGTGAAATTGGACATGGGGCAAGATCCCGAGATCACAGGATTTTAGCCAAATTCCTTCGTTTGGGCCTCCGAATAATTAATTTCCTTACTAATTATGCCAGGTTGAAGAAGTGCTGGACAGAAAATTAACAAAGCAAAACCACACCAGGGGCAATTTTGTCATTTGATGCGACGGTGTTCGAATGGGCCGAATTTGATAGGTTGATTGGAAACGACTTGCGAAATTGGACTCGTGGCACAAACCAAGGATCACGGGATTTTAGCCAAATACCTTTGTTTGGGCCTCCGAATAATAAATTTTCTAATTAATTATGTCAGGTTGAAGAAGTGCTGGACAAAAAATTAACAAAGCAAAACCGTACCAGGGGCAATTTTGTCATTTGTCGCGAGTGTGCCGGAATTGGCCGAAATTTGGCAGGTCGATTGGAAACGGCGCGCGAAATTGGACTCGGGGCATAGACCCGGGATCACGGGATTTTAGCCAAATTCTTTCGTTTGTGCCTCCGAATAATTAATTTCCTTATTAATTATGTCACATTGAAGAAGTGCGGGACTGAAAATTAACAAAGCAAAGCCGCACCAGGGGCAATTTCACCATTTGATGCGACGGTGTCGGAATGGACCTAATTTGACAGGTTGATTGGAAACGGCCCACGAAATCGGACTCGTGGCGTAGACCCAGGTTCACTGGATTTTAGCCAAATTCCTTCGTTTGGGCCTCCGAATAATAAATTTCTTTATTAATTATGTCAGGTTGAAGAAGTACTGGACAGAAAATTAACAAAGAAAAACCGGACCAGAGGCAATTTTGTCATTTTTCGCAAAGGTGTCAGAATGGGCCAAAATTTGGCAGGTTGACTGGAAACTGCCCACAAAATAGGACTCGGGGCACCGACCCGGGATCACGGGATTTTAGCCAAATTCCTTCGTTTGGGCCTCCGAATAATTAATTTCCTTATTAATTATGTTAGGTTGACGAAGTGCTGGACATAAAATTAACAAAGAAAAAACCGAACCAGGGTCAATTTTTTTATTTGACGTGACGATGTCAGAATTTATCGAATTTGACAGATTGATTGGAAACAGCCCGTGAAATTCGACTCGCGGCACAGACCCGGGATAATAAATTCAATTGTGCCCCCGAATAATAAATTCCTTATTAATTATGTCAGATTGAAGAAGTGCTGGACAGAAAATTAACAAAGCGAAACCGTACCATAGGCAATTTAGTCATTTTTCGCGACATTGTCGGAATGGGCCAAAATTTGGCAGGTTGACTGGAAACGGCCCACGAAATTGGACTCGGGGCACAGACCTGGGATCATGGGATTTTAGGCAAATTCCTTCATTTGGGCTTTCGAATAATTAATTTTCTTATTAATTATGTTAGGTTGAAGAAGTGCTAGACAGAAAATTAACAAAGTAAAATTGCACCAGGGGCAATTTTGTCATTTTTCGCGACGGTATCGAAATGGGCCAAAATTTGGCAGGTTGATTGGAAACGGCTTGCGTAATTGGACATGGGGGAAAAACTCGGGATCACAGGATTTTAGCCAAATTCCTTCGTTTGGGCCTCCGAATAATTAATTTCCTTATTAATTATGTCAGGTTGAAGAAGTGCTGGACAGAAAAATAACAAAGCATAACCGCACTAGGGGAAATTTCATCACTTGACGCGACGGTGTCGGAATGGACCGAATTTGACTGGTTGATTGGAAACGGCCCGCGAAATTGGACTCACGGTGCAAACCCTGGATCATGGGATTTTAGCTAAATTCCTTTATTTGGGCCTCTGAATAATATATTTCCTTACTAATTATGTTAGGTTGAAGAAGTACTGAACAGAAAATTAACAAAAAAAAACCGCGCCAGGGGCAATTTTGTCATTTTTCGCAACGGTATCAGAATCGATCGAAATTTGGCAGATTTACTGGAAACGGCCTGCAAAATAGGACTCGGGGCACAGACCCGGGATCACGGGATTTTAGCCAAATTCCTTCGTTTGGGCCTTCGAATAATTAATTTCCTTATTAATTATGTCAGGTTGAATAAGTGCTGGACAGAAAATTAACAAAGAAAAACCGCACCAGGGGCAATTTTGTCATTTGTCGCGACGGTGTCGCAATCGGCTGAAATTTGGAAGGTTGATTGGAAACGGCGCGCGAAATTAGACTAGAAGCATAGATCCGGGATCACGGGATTTTAGCCAAATTCATCCACTTGGGCGTCCAAAAAATTAATTTCCTTATTAATTAAGTTAGGTTGAAGAATTGTTGGACACAAAATTAACAAAGCAAAATCGCACCAGGGGCAATTTTGTCATTTTTCACGACGGTGTCGAAAGGGGCCGAAATTTGGAAGGTTATTGGAAACAGCCTGCAGAATTGGACACGGTTCAAAATCCCGGGATCACGGTATTTTAGCCAAATTCCTTCGTTTGGGCCTTCGAATAATTAATTTCCTTAATAATTATGCCAGGTTGAAGAAGTGCTGGATAGAAAATTAACAAAGCAAAATCGTACCAGGGGCAATTTTGTCATTTGACGGAATGGTGTCGGAATGGGCCGAATTTGACAGGTTGATTGGAAATGGCCCACAAAATTGGACTCGTGGCAGACCCGGGATCGCGGGGTTTTAGCCAAATTCCTTCGTTTGGGCCTCCGAATAATAAATTTACTTATTAATTATGTCATTCTGAAAAAGTGCTGGACAGAAAATGAAGCAAAACCGCACCAGTGGCAATTTTGTCATTCGTCGCGACAGTGTCGGAATGGGCCGAAATTTGGCAGGTTAATTGGAAACAGCCCCCATAGTTGGACACGGGGCAAAAACCCGGGATCACGGGATTTTAGCCAAATTCCTCCGTTTGGGCCTCCGAATAATTAATTTCCTTATTAGTTATGTCAGGTTAAAGAAGTGCAGGACAGAAAATTAACAAAGCAAAACCGCACCAGGGGCAATTTCGTCATTTGACGCGACGGTGTCGGAATGGGAAGAAATTTGTCGGGTTAATTGGAAACGACCGAAGAAATTGGACACGCGACGAAATCCCGGGATCACGAGATTTTAGCCCAATTCCTTCGTTTCGGCCTCCGAATAATTAATTTCCTTATCAATTATGTCAGGCTGAAGAAGTACTGGACAGAAAATTAACAAAGCAAAACCGCACCAAGGGCAATTTTGTCATTTGACGCGACGGTGTCGAAATGGGCCGAATATGACAGGTTGATTGGAAACGGCCCGTGAAATTAGACTCGTGGCACAGACTCGGGATCACAGGATTTTAGCCAAATACCTTCGTTTGGGCCTCCGAATAATAAATTTCCTTATTAATTATGTCAAGTTGAAGAAGTGCTGGACAGAAAATTAACAAAGCAAAACCACACCAGGGGCAATTTTGTCATTTGTCGCGACGTTGTCAGAATCGGCCAAAATTTGGCTAGTTGATTGGAAACGGCGCGAGAAATTGGACTCGGGGCACAAACTGGGGATCACAGAATTTTAGCCAAATTTTTTTGTCTGGGCCTCCAAATATTTAATTTTCTTATTAATTATGTCAAGTTGAAGAAGTGTTGTACAGAAAATTAATAACCAAAATCGCACCAGGGGTAATTTTGTCATTTCTCACGATGGTGTCGGAATGGGCCGAATTTTGGCAGGTTGATTGGAAACGGCCCGCGAAATTGGACACGGGGCAAAAACCTGGGATCACGGGATTTTAGCCAAATTCCTTCGTTTGGGCCTCCGAATAATTAATTTCCTTATCAATTATGTCAGGTTGAAGAAGTACAGGATAGAAAATTAACAAAGCAAAACCACACCAGGGGTATTTTCGTCGTTTGACGCGACGGTGTCGGAATGGACCGAATTTGGCAGGTAGATTGGAAACGGCCCGTGAAATTGGACTCGGGGCACCAACCCAGGATCACGGGATTTTAGCCAAATTCCTTCATTTGGGCCGTCGAATAATTAATTTGCTTATTAATTATGTCAGGCTGAAGAAGTGTTGGACATAAAATTAACAAAAAAACCGTACCAGGGGCAATTTTGTCATTTGTCTCGACTGTGTCGGAATGGGATAAAATTTGCAAGGTTGATTGGAAACGGCCCGCGAAATTGGACTCGGGGCACAGACCCGGGATCTCAGGATTTTATCCAAATTCCTTCGTTTGGGCCTCCGAATAATTAATTTCCTTATTAATTATGTTAGGTTTAAGAAGTGCTGGAAAGAAAATTAAAAAGGGAAACCGCATCCGGGGCCATTTTGTCATTTGTCGTGACGGTGTTGGAATGGGCTGAAATTTGGTAGGTTGATTGGAAAAGGCCCGCGAAATTGGACTCGGGACACGGGCCCGGGATCACGGGAATTTCGTCAAACTCCTTCATTTGGGCCTTCGAATAATTAATTTTCGTATTAATTATGTTAAGTTGAAGAAGTGCTGGAAAGAAAATTAACAAAGAAAAAATGCACCGGGGGCAATTTTGTTATTTGTCGCGACGGTGTCGGAATCGGCTGAAATTTTGCAGGTTGATTGGAAACGCTGCGCGAAATTGGACTCGGGGCACAAACCCGGGATCACGGAATTTTATCCAAATTTTTCCATTTGGGCCTCCGAAGAATTAATTTTCATATTAATTATGTCAGGTTGAAGAAGTGTTGGACAGAAAATTACCAAAGTGAAATTGCACCAGGGGGCAATTTTGTCATTTGTCGTGACGGTGTCGCAATAGGCCAAAATTTGAAAGGTTGATTGGAAACGACGCACGAAATTGAACTCGGGGCACAGACCTGGGATTACGAGATTTTAGCCAAATTCCATCATTTGGGCCTCCAAATAATTAATTTCCTTATTAATTATGTTAGGTTGAAGAAGTACTGGACAGAAAATTAACTAAGCAAAAAAGCACCAGGGGCAATTTTTTTATTTTTCGCGACGGTGTCGGAATGGACCGAAATTTGGCAGGTTTATTGGAAACGGCCCACTTCCTTCGTTTGGGTGTCCGATTAATTAATTTCCTTATAAATTACATCAGGTTGAAGAATTGCCAAACAGAAAATTAAGAAAGAAAAACCGCACCAGGGGCAATTTTGTCATTTTTCGTGACGATTTTGGAATGGGCCGTAATTTGGTAGGTAGATTGGAAACGGCCCACGAAATGATACTCGGGGCAATTTTAGCCAAATTCCTTCATTTGGGCCTCCGAATAATTCATTTCCTTATTATTTATGTCACGTTGAAGAAGTGTTGGACAGAAAATTAATAAAGAAAAACGCACCAGGGGCAATTGTGTCATTTTTCACGACGGTGTCGGAATGGGCCAAAATTTGGCAGGTTGATTGGAAACGGCCCGCGAAATTAGACTCGGGGCAAAAACCTGGGATCACAAAATTTTAACAAAATTCATTCGTTTGGGCCTCTGGATACTTAATTTCCTAATTAATTATGTCAGGTTGAAGAAGTGTTGGACAGAAAATTAACAAAGCAAAACTGCACTGGGTACAATTTTGTCATTTTTTGCGACAGTGTCGGAATGGGCCGAAATTTGATAGGTTGATTGGAAACGGCCCACGAAATTGGACTCGGGGCACAGACCCTGGATCACGGGATTTTAGACAAATTCCTTCGTTTGGGCCTCCGAATAATTAATTTCCTTATTAATTATGTCAGATTGAAGAAGTGTTGGACAGAAAATTAACAAAGCAAAACCGCACTAGGGGCAATTTTATCATTTTTCGCGACGGTGTCGAAATGGGCAGAAATTTGGCAGGTTGATTGGAAACGGCCCTCGAAATTGGACACAGAGTAAAAACTTGGGATCATGGGATTTTAGCCAAATACCTTGGTTTGGGCCTCCGAATAAGTAATTTCCTTATTAATTATGTCAGGTTAAAGACGTGCTGGATAGAAAATTAACAAAGCAAAACCGCATCGGGGCAATTTTGTCATTTGACGCGACGGTGTCAGAATGGGCCGAATTTGGCCAGTTGATTGGAAGCGGCCCGCGAAATTGGACTCGGGGCACAGACCTGAGATCACGGGATTTTAGCCAAATTCCTTTGTTTGGACCTCCGAATAATTAATTTCCTTATTAATTATGTTAGGTTGAAGAAGTGCTAGACAAGATATTAACAAAGCAAAACCGCACCCGGGGGCGATTTTTTCATTTTCCGCGATAGAATCGAAATGGGCCGAACTTTTGTAGGTTGATTGGAAACGGCCTGCGAAATTGGACTCAGGGTACAGATCCGGGATCACGGGATTTTAGCCATATTCCTTCGTTTGGGCGTCCGATTAATTAATTTCCTTATAAATTACATCAGGTTGAAGAATTGCCAAACAGAAAATTAAGAAAGAAAAACCGCACCAGGGGCAATTTTGTCATTTTTCGTGACGATTTTGGAATGGGCCGTAATTTGGTAGGTAGATTGGAAACGGCCCGCGAAATGATACTCGGGGCAATTTTAGCCAAATTCCTTCATTTGGGCCTCCGAATAATTCATTTCCTTATTATTTATGTCACGTTGAAGAAGTGTTGGACAGAAAATTAATAAAGAAAAACGCACCAGGGGCAATTGTGTCATTTTTCACGACGGTGTCGGAATGGGCCAAAATTTGGCAGGTTGATTGGAAACGGCCCGCGAAATTAGACTCGGGGCAAAAACCTGGGATCACAAAATTTTAACAAAATTCATTCGTTTGGGCCTCTGGATACTTAATTTCCTAATTAATTATGTCAGGTTGAAGAAGTGTTGGACAGAAAATTAACAAAGCAAAACTGCACTGGGTACAATTTTGTCATTTTTTGCGACAGTGTCGGAATGGGCCGAAATTTGATAGGTTGATTGGAAACGGCCCACGAAATTGGACTCGGGGCACAGACCCTGGATCATGGGATTTTAGACAAATTCCTTCGTTTGGGCCTCCGAATAATTAATTTCCTTATTAATTATGTCAAGTCGAAGAAGTGCTGGACAGAAAATTAACAAAGCAAAACCACACCAGGCGTAATTTTGTCATTTGTCGTGATGGTGTTGGAATGGGCCAAAATTTGGTAGGTTGATAGGTAACCGCTCGCCAAATTCGACTCGGGGTACAGACCCAGGATCACTGGATTTTAGCCAAACCCCTTCGTTTGGGCCTTCGAATAATTAATATCCATATTAATTATGTCAGGTTGAAGAAGTGTTGGGCCGAAAATTAACGAACCAAAACCGCACCAGGGGCAATTTTGTCATTTTTCGCGACGGTGTCGGAATGGTTCGAAATTTGACAGGTTGATTGGAAACTGCCCGCGAAATTGGACTCAGGGCACAGACTCGGGATCACAGGATTTTAGCAAAATTCCTTCGTTTGGGCCTCTGAATAATTAATTTCTATATTAATTATGTCAGGTTTAAAAGGTGTTGGATAGAAAATTAACAAAGAAAAAACGCCCCAGGGGCAATTTTGTCATTTGGCGCAACGGTGTGGAAATGGGCCGAAATTTGGTAGGTTGATTCGAAACAGCCCGCGAAATTAGACTTGAGGCACAGACCTGGGATCATGGGATATTAGCCAAATTCCTTCGTTTGGGCCTCCGACTAATTACTTTCCTTATTAATTAAGTCAGATTGAAGAAGTTTTGGACTGAAAATTAACAAAGCAAAACCTCACCAGGGGCAATTTTGTCAATTTTCGTGACGGTGTCGAAATGGACCGAAATTTGGCAGGTTGATTGGAAACGATGGTCAAAATTGGACTCAGGGCGTAGACCCGGGATCACAGGATATTAGCCAAATTCCTTCGTTTGGGCCTCCGACTAATTACTTTCCTTATTAATTAAGTCAGATTGAAGAAGTTTTGGACTGAAAATTAACAAAGCAAAACCTCACCAGGGGCAATTTTGTCATTTTTCTTGACGGTGTCGAAATGGACCGAAATTTGGCAGGTTGATTGGAAACAATGGTCAAAATTGGACTCAGGGCGTAGACCCGGGATCACGGGATTTTAGCCAAATTCCTTCGTTTGGGCCTCCGAATAATTAATTTCTGTATTAATTATGCCAGATTGAGGAAGGGCTGGACAGAAAATTAACAAATAAAAACCACTCCAGAGGCAATTTTGTCATTTGTCGCTTCGGTGTCGGAATCGGCCAAAATTTGGACTCGAGGCACAGACCTGGGATCACGAGAATTTAGCAAAACTCCTTCATTTGGGCCTCTGAATAATTAATTTCCTGATTAATTATGTCAGGTTGAAGAAGTGTTGGACAGAAAATTAAAATAGCGAAATCGAACCACGGTCAATTTTGTCATTTTTCTTGATGGTGTCGGAATGGGCCGAAATTCGACAGGTTGATTGGAAACGCCCCGCGAAATTGGACTCGAGTCATCAACCCGGGATCATGGGATTTTAGCCAAATTCCTTCGTTTGAGCCTCCGATAATTAATTTCCTTATTAATTATGTCAGGTTGAAGAAGTGTTGGACAGAAAATTAAAAAAGAAAAAATGCACCAGGGGCAATTTTGTCAATTTTCGAGACGGTGTCGAAATGCGCCAAAATTTGGCAGGTAGATTGGAAACGACCCGCGAAATTGGACTGGGGGCATAGGCCCGGATCACGGAATTTTAGCCAAATTCATTCCTTTGGGCCCCCGAATACTTAATTTCCTTATTAATTTTGTCAGGTTGAAAACGTGTTAGACAGAAAATTAACAAAACAAAGCCGCACCAGGGGCAATTTTGTCATTTTTCGCAACGGTGTCGGAGTGGGCTGAAATTTGATAGGTTGATTGGAAACGGCCCGTGAAATTGAATTTAGGGCACTGCCCTAGGATCACGGGATTTTAGCCAAACTCCTTCGTTTGGGCCTCCGAATAATTAATTTTCATATTAATTATGCTAGGTTGAAGAAGTGCTGGACAGAAAATTAACAAAGAAAAACCGCACTAGGGGCATATTTGTCATTTGTCGTGACGGTGTCGGAATAGGCCGAAATTTAGAAGGGTGATTGGAAATGGCGCACGAAATTGGAATCGGGGCAGAGACCTAGGATCACGGAATTTTAGCTAAATTCCTTCGTTTCGGCCTCCGAATAATTAATTTCCTTATTAATTATGTCAGGTTGAAGAAGTGTTGGACAGAAAATTAACAAAGCAAAGCCGTACCAGGGGCAATTTTGTCATTTTTCGCGACGGTGTCGAAAAGGGACGAAATTTGACAGGTCGATTGGAAACGGCCAGCGAAATCAGATTCAGGGCACAGTCTCGGGATCACGTGATTTCAGCCAAACTCCATCGTTTGGGCCTTCGAATAATTAATTTCCGTATTAATTATGTCAAGTTGAAGAAATGCTGGACAGAAAATTAACAAAGAAAAACCGCACTAGGGGCAATTTTGTCATTTGTTGCAACGGTGTAGCAATCGGCCGAAATTTGGCTGGTTGATTGGAAACGGCGCACAAAATTGGACTCGGGGCATAGACCCGGGATCAAGGGATTTTAACCAAATTCCTTCGTTTGGGCCTCTGAATAATTAATTTCCTTCTTAATTACGTCAGGTTGAAGAAGTGCTGGACAGAAAATTAACATAGCAAAATCGCACCAGGGGCAATTTTGTTATTTTTTCGTGACGGTGTCAGAATGGGCCGAAATACGACAGGTTGATTTGAAACGGCCTGGGAAATTGGATTTGGGGCACAGACCCGGGATCACGGGATTTTAGCTAAATTCCTTCTTTGGGCCTCTGAATAATTAATATCCTTATTAATTATGTCAGGTTGAAGAAGTGTTAGACAGAAAATTAATAAAGCAAAATCGCACCAA
>NW_019251878.1:10165-11362 GCF_002742605.1 Olea europaea var. sylvestris | reverse complement strand
TTTAGCCAAATTCCTTCGTTTGTGCCTCCGAATAATTAATTTCCTTATTATTTATGTCAGGTTGAAGAAGTGTTGGACAGAAAATTTACAAAGAAAAAACGCACTAGGGGCAGTTTTGTCATATTTCGCGACGTTTTTCGGAATGGGCCAAAATTTGGCAGGTTAATTGGATATGGCCCACGAAATTGGACTCCGGGCGTAGACCCTCGATCACGGGATTTTAGCTAAATTCTTCCATTTGTGCCTCCGAATAATTAATTTCCTTATTAATTATGTCAGGTTGAAGAACTTCTAGACAAAAAATTAACAAAGCAAAACTGCACCAAGGGCAATTTTGTCATTTAATGCGACAGTGCCGGAATGGGCTGAATTTTGGCAGGTTGATGGGAAACGGCCCGCGAAATTGAACTCGGGGCACAGACCCGGGATAACGGAATTTTAGCCAAATTCCTTCGTTTGGGCCTCCGAATACTTAATTTCCTTATTAATTATGTCAGGCTGATGAAGTGCTGGACAGAAAATTAACAAAGCAAAACCACACCAGAGGCAATATTGTCATTTCTCGTGACGGTGTCAGAATGGGCCGAAATTTGGTTGGTTGACTAGAAACAGCCCACGAAATTGGACTCGGGGCGCAGACCTAGGATCACGGGATTTTAGCCAACTTCCTTCATTTGGGCCTCCGAATAATTAATTTCCTTATAAATTATGTCAGGTTGAAGAAGTGCTGGACAGAAAATTAAAAAGCAAAATCGCACCAGGGGCAATTTTGTCATTTGACGCGATGGTGTTGAAATGGGCTGAATTTGGCAGGTTGATTGGAAACGGCCCGCGAAATTGGACTCGGGGCACAGACCTAGGATCACGGGATTTTAGCCAAATTCCTTCGTTTGAGCCTCCAAATAATTAATTTCCTTATTAATTATGTCAAATTGTAGAACTGCGGGACAAAAAGCTAACAAAGCAAATTCGCACCAGGGGCGATTTTGTCATTTTTTGCGACGATGTCGAAATGGGCCGAAATTTTGCAGGTTGACTGGAAACGGCCTGCAAAATTAGACCCAGGGCACAGACCCGGAATCACGGGATTTTAGCCAAATTCCTTCATTTGGGTGTTCGAATAATTAATTTCCTTATAAATTATGTTAGGTTGAAGAAGTGACAGACAGAAAATTAACAAAGAAAACCGCACCAGGG
>NW_019251878.1:0-6412 GCF_002742605.1 Olea europaea var. sylvestris | reverse complement strand
TATTAATTATGTCAGGTTGAAGACGTGCTGGACAGAAAATCGTCAAAGAAAAATCGTACCAAGGGCAATTTTGTCATTTGTCATGATGGTGTCGCAATCGGCTGATATTTGGCAGGTTGATTGGAAATGGCTTGTGAAATTGAACTCAAGGAACAGATCCGGGATCACGGAATTTTAGCCAAATTCCCCTTCATTTCGGCCTCCTAATAATTAATTTTCGTATTAATTATAACAGGTTGAAGAAGTGCTGGACAGAAAATTAACAGAGAAAAACCGTACCAGGGGCAATTTTATCATTTGTCGTGATGGTGTCGCAATAGGCCGAAATATGAAAGGTTGATTGGAAACGACGTGCGAAATTGAACTCGGGGCACAGACTCGGGATCACAGTATTTTAGCCAAATTCCTTCGTTTGGACCTCTAAATAATTAATTTCCTTATTAATTATGTCATGTTGAAGAAGTGCTGGACAGCAAATTAACAAAGAAAAATCATACTAGTGGCAATTTCGTCATTTGTCGCGACTATGTTGGAATGGGTTAAAATTTGCACGGTTTATTGGAAACTGCCCGTGAAATTGGACTCGAGGCACAGACCCAAGATCACGAAATTTTTGCCAAATTCCTTCGTTTGGGCCTCCAAATACTTAATTTCCTTATTAATTATGTCAGGTTGAAGAAGTACTGGATAGAAAATTAACATAGAAAAATCGCACCAGGGGCAATTTTGCCTTTTTTCGTGACGGTGTCAGAATGGCCCGAAATTTGGCAGGTTGATTGGAAACGACCTGCGAAATTGGACTCGGGGCACAGACTCGGGATCACGGGAATTTAGCCAAACTCCTTCATTTCGGCCTCCTAATAATTAATTTTCGTATTAATTATAACAGGTTGAAGAAGTGCTGGACAGAAAATTAACAGAGAAAAACCGTACCAGGGGCAATTTTATCATTTGTCGTGATGGTGTCGCAATAGGCCGAAATATGAAAGGTTGATTGGAAACGACGTGCGAAATTGAACTCGGGGCACAGACTCGGGATCACAGTATTTTAGCCAAATTCCATCGTTTGGGCCTCCGAATAATTAATTTCCTTATTAATTATGTCAGGTTGAAGAAGTGCTGGACAGAAAATTAACTAAGCAAAATAGCACCAGGGGTAATTTTTTTATTTTTCGCGACGGTGTCAGAATGGACCGAAATTTGGCAGGTTGATTGGAAACGGCTCGCAAAATTGGACTCGGGCTAAAGAACCAGGATCATGGGATTTTAGCCAAACTCCTTCATTTGGGCCTTCGAATAATTAATCCCCTCATTAATTAGGTTAGGTTGAAGAAGTGTGGGACAGAAAATTAACAAAGAAAAATCACACCAGGGTGCAATTTTGTCATTTGTCGCGATGGTGTCGAAATCGATCGAAATTCGCAGGTCGATTGGAAACGGTGCGCGAAATTGGACTCGGGGCACAACTCGGGATCGCGGGATTTTAGCCAAATTCCTTCATTTGGGCCTTCGAATACTTAATTTCCATATTAATTATGTTAGGTTGAAGAATTACTGGATAGAAAATTAACATAGCAAAACCATACCAAGGGCAATTTTGTCATTTTTCGCGACGGTTTCAGAATGGGCCGAAATATGACAGGTTGATTGGAAACGGCCCACGAAATTGGACTCGGGGCACAGACCCAGGATCATGGGATTTTAGCTAAATTCCTTCGTTTGGGCCTTCGAATAATTAATTTCCGTATTATTTATGTCAGGTTGAAGAAGTGTTGGACAGAAAATTAACAAAGCAAAACCGTACTAGGGACAATATTGTCAATTGTCACGACAGTGTCAGAATGGGCCGAAATTTGGATGGTTGACTGGAAACGGCCCGTGAAATTGGACTCAGGGCACAGACCCAGGATCGCGGGATTTATGCCAAATTCCTTCATTTGGGCCTATGAATAATTAATTTCCTTATTAATTATGTCAGGTTAAAGAAGTGTTGGATAGAAATTTAACAAAGCAAAACCACACCAAGGGCAATTTTATCATTTTTCACGACGGTGTCGGAATGGGCCGAAATTTGGCAGGTTGATTGGAAACGGCCCTCGAAATTGGACACAGAGCAAAAACCCGGGATCACGGGATTTTAGCCAAATTCCTTGGTTTGGGCCTCCGAATAAGTAATTTCCTTATTAATTATGTCAGGTTGAAGACGTGCTGGACAGAAAATTAACAAAGCAAAATCGCATCGGGGCAATTTTGTCATTTGACGCGACGGTGTCGGAATGGGCCGAATTTGGCCGGTTGATTGGAAACGGCTCGTGAAATTGGACTCGGGGCACAGACCCGGGATCACGGGATTTTAGCCAAATTCCTTTGTTTGGGCCTCCGAATAATTAATTTTCTAATTAATTATGTCAGGTTGAAGAAGTGCTGGACAAGCTATTAACAAAGGAAAATGGCACCTGGGGTGATTTTTTCATTTTTCACGATGGAACTGAAATGGGCCGAACTTTTGTAGGTTGATTGGAACCGGCCTGCGAAATTGGACTCGGGGCACAGACTCGGAATCACAGAATTTTAGCCAAATTCCTTCATTTGGGCGTCCAATTAATTAATTTCCTTATAAATTACATCAGGTTAAAGAATTGCCAGACAGAAAATTAACGAAGAAAAATCGTAAAAAGGGCAATTTTGTCATTTTTCGCGACGGTGTCGGAATGGGTCGTAATTTGGCAGGTTGATTGGAAACGGCCCGCGAAATTATACTCGGGGTGATTTTAGCCAAATTCCTTCATTTGGGCCTTCGAATAATTAATTTCCTTATTATTTATGTCAAGTTGAAGAAGTGTTGCACAAAAAATTAATAAAGAAAAATGCACCAGGGGCAATTTTGTCATTTTTCGTGACGGTGTCGGAATCGGCCAAAATTTTGCAGGTTGATTGGAAATGGCCCGCGAAATTGGACTCGGGGCACAAACCCGTGATCATGGAATTTTAGCCAAATTCATTCGTTGGGCCTCTGAATACTTAAGTTCCTAATTAATTATGTCAGGTTGAAGAAGTGTTGGACAGAAAATTAACAAAGCAAAACCGCACTAGGTACAATTTCGTCATTTTTTGCGAAGGTGTCAGAATGGGCCGAAATTTGACAGGTTGATTAGAAACGACCCCTGAAATTGGACTCGGGGCACAGACCCTGGATCACGGGATTTTAGCCAAATTCCTTCGTTTGGGCCTCTGAATAATTAATTTCCTTATTAATTGTGTCAGGTCGAAGAAGTGCTGGATAGAAAATTAACAAAGCAAAATTACACCAGACGGAATTTTATCATTTGTCGTGATGGTGTCGGAATGGGTCGAAATTTGGAAGGTTGATAGGAAGTCGCCCGCCAAATTCGACTCGGGGCACAGACTCGGGATCATTGGATTTTAGCCAAACCCCTTCGTTTGGGCCTTCGAATAATTAATATCCGTATTAATTATATCAGGTTGAAGAAGTGTTGGACAGAAAATTAACGAAGGAAAATTGCACTAGGGGTAATTTTGTCATTTTTCGCGACGGTGTCGGAATGGTTCGAAATTTGATGGGTTGATTGGAAACGGCCCGCGAAATTGGACTCAGGGCACCAACTCGGGATCACGGGATTTTAGCCAAATTCCTTCATTTGGGCCTCTGAATAATTAATTTCCATTTTAATTATGTCAGGTTGAAAAGGTGTTGGACAGAAAATTAACAAAGAAAAAACGCCCCAGGGGCAATTTTGTCATTTGGTGCAACGGTGTCGAAATGGGCCGAAATTTGGCAGGTTGACTAGAAACGGCCCGCGAAATTAGACTCAAGGCACAGACCTGGGATCATGGGATATTAGCCAAATTCCTTCGTTTGGGCCTCCGAATAATTACTTTCCTTATTAATTAAGTCAGATTAAAGAAGTTTTTGACTGAAAATCAACAAAGCAAAACCTCACCAGGGGCAATTTTGTCATTTTTCATGACAGTGTCGGAATGGACCGAAATTTAGCAGGTTGATTGGAAACGATGGTCGAAATTGGACTCGGGGCGCAGACCCGGGATCGCAAGATTTTAGCCAAATTCCTTCGTTTGGGCCTCCGAATAATTAATTTCCGTATTAATTAAGTCAGACTGAAGAAGTGCTGGACAAGAAATTAATAAATAAAAACCACTCCAGGGGCAATTTTGTCATTTGTCGCGACGGTGTTGAAATCGGCCGAAATTTGGACTCGGGGCATAGACCTGGGATCACAAGAATTTAGCGAAACTCCTTCGTTTGGGCCTCCGAATAATTAATTTCTGTATTAATTATGTCAGGTTGAAGAAGTGCTGGACAGAAAATTAACAAAGAAAAATCGCACCAGGGGCAATTTTTATCATTTGTCGCAACGGTGTCGAAATCGGCTGAAATATGGCAGGTTGATTGGAAACGGCTCACGAAATTGGACTCGGGGTACAGACTCGGGATCACGAGATTTTAGGAGAATTTCTTCATTTGGGCCTCTGAATAATTAATTTCCTTATTAATTATGTCAGGTTGAAGAAGCGTTGGACAGAAAATTAACAAAGCAAAATCGAACCACGGGCAATTTTGTCATTTTTCTCAACGGTGTCAGAATGGGCCGAAATTGGACAGGTTGATTGGAAATGCCCTGCAAAATTGGACTCGAGTCATCGACCTGAGATCACGGGATTCTAGCCAAATTCCTTCGTTTGGGCCTCCGATAATTAATTTCCTTATTAATTATGTCAAGTTGAAGAAGTGTTGGACATAAAATTAAAAAAGAAAAAATGCACCAGGGGCAATTTTGTCAATTTTCGAGACGGTGTCGGAATGCGCCAAATTTTGGCAGGTGGATTGGAAACGGCCCGCGAAATTGGACTCCGGGCACAGACCCGAGATCACGGATTTTTAGCCAAAGTCCTTCGTTTGGGCCTCCGAATTATTAATTTTCATATTAATTATCCTACGTTGAAGAAGTGCTGGACAGAAAATTAACAACGAAAAACCGCACCAGGGGCAAATTTGTCATTTGTCGCGATGGTGTCGGATTAGGTCGAAATTTAGAAGGGTGATTGGAAATGGTGCACGAAATTGGAATCGGAGCATAGACCCAGGATCACGGAATTTTAGCTAAATTCCTTCGTTTGGGCCTCCGAATAATTAATTTCCTTATTAATTATGTCAGATTGACGAAGTGTTGGACAGAAAATTAACAAAGTAAAGCCGCACCAAGGGTAATTTTGTCATTTTTCGCGACAGTGTCGGAATGGGACGAAATTTGACGGGTTGATTGGAAACGACCAGCGAAATCGAATTCAGGGCACAGTCCCGGGATCACGTGATTTTAGCCAAACTCCATCGTTTGGGCCTCCGAATAATTAATTTCCGTATTAATTATGTCAGGTTGAAGAAGTGCTGGACAGAAAATTAACAAAGAAAAACCGCACCAGGGGCAAATTTGTCATTTGTCACGATGGTGTCGGAATCTACCGAAATTCAAAAAGGTGATTGGAAACGGCGCACGAAATAGGAATCGGGGCACAGACTCGGTATCACGGGATTTTAGCCAAATTCCTTCGTTTGGGCCTCTGAATAATTAATTTTCTTATTAATTATGTGAGGTTGAAGAAGTACTGGACAGAAAATTAATGAAGAAAAATCGCACCCAGGGCAATTTTGTTATTTGTCACGATGGTGTTAGAATGGGCCAAAATTTGGCTTGTTTACTGGAAACGGCTCGCGAAATTGGACTCAGGCATGGACCTGGGATCACGGGATTTTAGCCATATTCCTTCGTTTGGGCCTCCGAACAATTAATTTCCTTTGTATTTATGTTAGGTTGAAGAAGTGTTGGACAGAAAATTAACAAAGAAAAACCACACCAGGGTAAGTTTTTCATTTGCCGCGACGGTATCAGAATGGGTCCAAATTTGACAGGTTGATTGGAAATGGCCCGCGAAATTGGACTCGGGGAACAAATCCCGGATCACAAGATTTTAGCCAAATTCCTTCATTTGGGCCTCTGAATACATAATATCCTTATTAATTATGTTAGGTTGAAGAAGTGTTGGATAGAAAATTAACAGAGCAAAACCGCACCAGGGGCAATTTTGTCATTTCTCGCGACGGTAACGGAATGGGCCGAAATTTGACAGGTTGATTGGAAATGGCCCGTAAAATCGGAATAGGGGCACAGACCCGGGATCACGGGATTTTAGCCAAATTCCTTAGTTTGGTCCTCCGAATAATTAATTTCCTTATTAATTATGTTAGGTTGATGAAGTGCTAGACAGAAAATTAACAAAGCAAAACCACACCGAGGGCAATTTTGCCAATTGTCGCGACGGTGTCGTAATGGGCCGAAATTTGGCTAGTTGATTGAAATCGGCCTACGAAATAGGA
>NW_019251877.1:0-1261 GCF_002742605.1 Olea europaea var. sylvestris | reverse complement strand
AAAATGTGACATTTGTTTCATTTGATATAGGTCCTCGTGGTATTGGATTTGATTGTCACTTGGTCGACATACACCTTTGTTTGCTTAGCTTCACGTGTCCCTTCTCACTAATTTAAGGTTTGGAGTATAGCTTACATGGACTACATTGCACTTTTCACGGTGTTGGTCTGTATACACTTGACTCCACGGGTATTTGATCTCTGTGTGGACTTATGTTCTGTCTATATGCTAGGTATCGGGTTTGTGACTTTATGTTTATGTTTGGGCTCGATTGCATATTTTGCTACACATCGTTAAATTTTGGTACTCACGGCTATTTTCATAATTTTCAGAGTGTTATGCCTTATTTTAAAGAATTCAAAATTTTGGTGCTATTTTTGAAAGTTGCATTTTCGCTCGAGGATCGCTCCATACCTAGCTCGAGCGATAATAACAGATTCACTATCGCTCGAGGCTCGCTTAAACCTAGCTCGAGCGACAGTGCAAGGTTTTTCAACTATAACTTCATTTCTCGCGTTTCCAATTTGCAAATTCTCCAAGTTCTTCACAAATTTCACACAAACCTCTGAAATTTCTTCTGCTCATATTGCTAATTGGGTGTTCCGACGTTCTAACACATCATTTCAACATCAAAATTCCAATTTTTAACTTCAATTAAGGTAAAATTTCCATGTTTTTTTTATGTCTTTTTTTTGTTTTTTTTCTTTTACTCATCTCTTCCCATTTTGTTTGATTCTTTGCTTCTATTACATGAGTTCATAGCCTCTAGCATGTTTAGCATCGTTGGATTGAAGTTTCTTGCACGTTGAATTCATATATTACATAGCATTGTGTGATTTTTACTTGAATTGTGCTTGTATTTTACCTATGTTTTGTGTGATTTTATTCCATGTTCATCACATTGGTTCTTGCATTCCGTAAATCCGATTTGCATGCCGTTTGTTTCGTATTGTTCGGGATGTTACCTAGTTTGTGGTTGTGTGATTGGGTACGGGGTTACGTCTCTTGCATGCCTGGAAATTTGTGCCAAAGAACCGCACGCCACATGCTCGATGAAATGCCTTAGTCTATTTAGGTTTGATTTTTTTACATGTTTTGTTGTTTCCCTTTTTGCATGGTTCTTCATCATGGTGTTTGTGCATGGTTTCTTGGTCGGGTGTCGAGACAGGCTATTTATACTCGTAGGGTCGTTTCGCATTTTTCATTACATCTTTGTTTGAGGCTCATGTATGTGCACGTGTGTCATGTCACGTTGCATCAC
>NW_019251876.1:0-1261 GCF_002742605.1 Olea europaea var. sylvestris | reverse complement strand
CCTGCGCTATTTTTGTTCCCTATCAACCTGTCAAATTTGAGCCCATTCCGACACAGTCGAGAAAATGACGAAATTGCCCCGGCCCGATTTTTGTTTCTGATCAACCTGTCAAATTTTAGCCAATTCCGACACAGTTGAGAAAAATGAGAAAATTGCCCCGGCGCGATTTTTGTTCCCGATCAACCTGTCAAATTTGAGCCCATTCCTACACTGTCAAGAAAAATGGCGAAATTGCCCCCGGCGCGATTTCACAGTCGAGAAAAATGACGAAATTGCCCCCGGCGCGATTTTTATTTCAGATCAAACTGCCAAATTTCAGCCAATTCAGACACAGTCGAGAAAAATGAGGAAATTGCCCCGGCGCGGTTTTTATTTCCGATCAACAAGTCAAATTTCAGCCAATTCCGACACTGTCGCGAAAAATGACGAAATTACACCCGGCGCGATTTTTGTCACCGTTAAACCTGTCAAATTTCAGCTAATTCTGACACAGTCGAGAAAAATGATGAAATTGCCCCCGCGCGATTTTTGTTTCCGATCAACCTGTCAAATTTTAACCAATTCCGACACAGTCGCGAAAAATGACGAAATTACACCCTGTGCTATTTTTGTTCCCGATCAACCTGTCAAATTTGAGCCCATTCCGACACAGTCGAGAAAAATGACTAAATTACCGTCGGCGTGATTTTTATTTCCGATCAAACAGCCAAATTTCAGCCAATTCGGACACAGTCGAGAAAAATGACGAAATTGCCCCCGGCGCGATTTTTGTTTCGGATCAACCAATCAAATTTTAGCCAATTTCGGCACAGTCGCGAAAAATGACGAAATTACACACGGCACGGTTTTTGCTCCCTATCAGCCAGTCAAATTTGAGATCATTTCGACGCAGTCGCGAAAAATGACAAAATCGCCACCTGCGCGATTTTTGTTTCCGATCAACCTGTCAAATTTTAGCCCATTCCTACACAGTCGGGAAAAATGACGAAATTGCCCCCGACGCGGTTTTTTGTTTCCGATCAACCTGTCAAATTTATCCAATTCCGACACAGTCGCGAAAAATGACGACATAGCCCCCCGGCGCGGTTTTTTGTTTCCGATCAACCTGTCAAATTTTAGCAAATTCCGTTACAGTCGTGAAAAATGACGAAATTGCCCCTGGCGCGGTTTTTGTTTCCGATCAACAAGTCAAATTTTAGTCAATTCCGACACATTCGCGAAAAATGACGAAATTACACCCGGCGAGATTTTTGTTCCCGAT
>NW_019251875.1:0-1261 GCF_002742605.1 Olea europaea var. sylvestris | reverse complement strand
TTTTACCATCAAGTTCGTCAACTTTTAAAAGCCGGGTGATAGAATAATATTTTTTTAAGTTCTTGAATAACATTTAAAGTTCAACGGCAAAGGAAAACATTTGAAAATGTTCAAATGCAACTCAAAAAACTTTCAAAGCTTAATGACAATTTGTTCTCTGACCTGCTGGGACACATCTCGTGATTAACCTATCTCACAATGCTCCATGGGCGGGGCGGTAGAAGACCTAAAGGTTGGGGTTCAACCTTTCTTTTAATAAGGTGGGATAAAATTTTATCATGCAAGTAGACCTGAGCTTCACCTCTCTATTTCTGGTATACTGCAGATTATATGACAAACTTCAGCAGATAATACCAGCACCATCTCTCTGACAAATTACAATAAAATAAATAAAAATACTATATAGAATATTTGTGCTCCATTTTTCATATCTTAAAGCCATACTAAATTCTGTGGGCGAGAAATTGCTTCATGCTATGTTCCAAATGAATGTCACTACATAAAGAAAATAAAACTTCAGTTTCAAGAGTACATTGTTGACTACTGACCCCACACCCCCTGCTTAATCCAATAGTCAAACTTATCCAGTTCCTACAAGTACACAATGCCATTACCTGAAGAGTGCAGTGGGGCTTAGAGTTGAATGCAAAACAGATAAAAGAGAGATGCTAACATCAAAAGCAAAACATAATATCTCAACAAATATAAGCAGAAGCTCTTAACTTCAAACTACTAGATGATAACATGTATAATACCGTGGCTTAAACACAATTAGAAAATAATTTACGGGAGAAGAAGAAATAATCTGCTGCAATTTGGGAAAATTGAAACGAATGTTTGACAAGCATAGTATTTTTCCATGAAAAAAGAATGGGATAATCTACTCTATTATGCAAATGTAGAGTGGCATAATAAAATCACACATGGGATTTTGAAATGGACAGCGACATGCAATGCAGTAGCTTAAATAAGATTAATAGTGAATGAGACGTAAGGATGTGCATCAGCATCACCTGCAAAGCCGCCCATCCCTCCTTCGTCCTCAGTTTTCCAGTATGTGCTGCATTTACACATCGAAGATATCAACTCAATGTTCACAAGTTCCTGAGACCATCGAAGAAGATGCTTTATGAAGAACATTTGACAATAGCTCAGAAGGGCTTCTAGAAATAACTTCAGAAGACACAGCATGTTCTGGCTAAACATAAGCAAAAAGTAAAAGTTAATTTTAAATATTTTTTGTTTACAAAAATGTCTTGGA
>NW_019251874.1:0-1261 GCF_002742605.1 Olea europaea var. sylvestris | reverse complement strand
GGAGTCATACTTACCTCTAGCAAAGTTTGCTTATAATAACAGTTTCCAAGCAACTATTGGAATGGCACCATACGAAGCTCTCTCTGGTAGAAGATGTAGGGCCCCTGTTCATTGGGATGAAGTTGGAGAGAAGAGAGTTTTGGGACCAGAAAAAGTTGAAAGGACGGTCGAGGTAATCGATAAGATCCGTGCAAGAATAAAGGTAGCACAGGATTGACAAAAGAGCTATGCAGATACAAGGAGGAAGGATTTAGAATTCCAAGTTGGGGATAAAGTGTTTCTGAAAGTAGCACCGATGAAAGGTGTACTTAGATTTGGAAAGAAAGGCAAGCTACGACCCCGGTATATTGGACCTTTCGAGATACTTGATAGAGTCGGAAATGTGGCTTACCAACTAGCTTTGCCACCTAAATTATCGGCAGTGTACAATGTGTTCCATATATCGATGATAAAGAAGTATGTACATGATCCTAATCATGTAGTGAGTTATCAAACCTTGGAGGTACAGAAAGATTTGTCGTACGAGGAACTACCGATCAAGATATTGGATCGAAAAGTGCATAAACTAAGGAATAAAGAGATTCAGCTGGTTAAGATACAGTGGAATCATCACGGCGTAGAAAAAGCCATTTGGGAAAAAGAAGAAGAAGCCAAAGACAAGTATCCAACACTATTCACCCAATCAGAAGGTATATTTCGAGGATGAAATTTTAATTAAGGTGTGGGGGATGTAGAACCCCAAATAATTCTAGACACCTTGTGGCACTAAGACATGAATATTGGATGACTAAAGTATACTTCAGATTTTGTCTCATTTGAGACCCATTTTCGTCATAGGAAACATTCGATTTGGAAAATGACATCTAAATAAAAGTTGTAGCTCTTTGAGTTAGATTTCCAACACACTTTAAATTACCTCAATCAGATTTTGGGAGAAGATGTTATGATAGAAACATTGAAGGCTGTGCAGTATCAACCGGACTACAACCGGTCGACCGAAACTGCCTGAAATGAAAATTCTCGTTTTTCTCTAGAATTTAAATATTTATTTTCATCATTTATTTTTTCAAAGGGCCACCTACATTTTTGGCAATAAAAATCCCACTAAATTGAAGCATTTTACCTATAAATAGAGACCTCATTTCACTCATTTTTCTCACACCAAAAGTAAGAGCTTCTACATACTAAAGAAAGAGTTTCCAAGAGAGAAAAAGAGAGGGAGGAAAACTATTTTTCCTAGAAATTTAAGAAGTGTTTTCAA
>NW_019251873.1:0-1261 GCF_002742605.1 Olea europaea var. sylvestris | reverse complement strand
TCGGCTAAAATTTGACGGATCGATCGGAAACAAAAATCGCGCACTGGGCAATTTCGTCATTTTTCGCGACGGTGTCGGAATCGGTTAAAATTTGAAGGATCGATCGGAAACAAAAATCGCGCCGGGGGCAATTTCGTCATTTTTCGCGACTGAGTCGGAATTGCAATTTCGTCATTTTTCGCGATGGTGTCCGAATCGGCTAAAATTTGACCTATTATTCGGAAACAAAAATCGCGCCCTGGGCAATTTCGTCATTTTTTACGACGGTGTCGGAATCGGCTAAAATTTGACGGATCGATCGGAAACAAAAATCGCACAGGGGGCAATTTCGTCAATATTCGCGACGGTGTCCGAATCGGCTAAAATTTGACCGATTGATCGGAAAAAAAAATCGCGTCGAGGGCAATTTCGTTATTTTTCGCGACGGTGTCGGAATCGGCTAAAATTTGACGGATCGATCGGAAACAAAAATCGCGCCGGGGGCAATTTCGTCATTTTTCGCGACGGTGTCGGAATCGGCTAAAATTTGATTGATTGATCGGAAACGAAAATCGCCCTGGGGTAATTTCGTCATTTTTCGCGACGGTATCGGAATCGGCATAAAATTTGACCGATTGATCGGAAAAAAAAATTGCGCCGCGGGCAATTTCTTCATTTTTCGCGACGTTTTCGGAATCGGTTAAAATTTGACGGATCGATCGGAAACAAAAATCACGCAGGGGGCAATTTCGTCATTTTTCGCGATGGTGTCCGAATCGGCAAAAATTTGACCGATTGATCGAAAACAAAAATCGCGCCCTGGGCAATTTCGTCATTTTTCGCGACGGTGTCGGAATCAGCTAAAATTTGACGGATCGATCGGCAACAAAAATCGCGCCGGGGACAATTTCGTCATTTTTCGCGACAGAGTCGGAATCGGCTAAAATTTGATGGATCGATCGGAAACAAAAATCGCGCAGGGGGCAATTTCGTCATTTTTCGTGACGGTGTCCGAATCGGCTAAAATTTGACCGATTGATCAGAAACAAAAATCGCGCAGGGGGCAATTTCGTCATTTTTCGTGACGGTGTCCGAATCGGCTAAAATTTGACCGATTGATCAGAAACAAAAATCGCGCACTGGGCAATTTCGTCATTTTTCGCGACGGTGTCGGAATCGGCTAAAATTTGGCCGATGGGTCGGAAACAAAAATCGCGCACTGGGCAATTTCGTCATTTTTCGCGACGGTGTCGGAATCGGCTAAAATTTGACGGATCGATCG
>NW_019251872.1:403-1261 GCF_002742605.1 Olea europaea var. sylvestris | reverse complement strand
TTCGGCCATTTTTCGAAAGAATGAGCACTTGCATATTTGGAACGCTTTGTTTGTCGGCGTAAGAAGAATTGAGCGCAACTTTTACCCACGGTGTCCATTTTGGGACCATAAGTACTGTTTGGAAATGTAGCGATCGTTTTGGAGGGACCATAAGTACTTTTTGGAAATGTAGCGACCGTTTTGGATTGAACTCGCCACTTTGTCGTGACGTAAGAGGGATTTTGGCAATTTTTCGAAAGAGTGAGCACTTACATATTTGGAACGCTTGGATTGTCAACGTACGAAGAATTGACCACAACTTTTGCACCCGGTGTCCATTTTGGGCCCGTAAGTCCTTTTTGTAAATGTAGCGACCGTTTTGGATTGAACTCACCAATTCGTCGTGACGTATGAGGGATTTCGANACTCACCACTTCGTCGTGACGTATGAGGGATTTCGGCCATTTTTCGAAACTGTGAGCACTTGCATATTTGGAACGCTTGGATTCTCAGCGTACCAAGAATTGAGCGTAACTTTCGCACCCGGTGTCCGTTTTGGGCCCATAAGTACTTTTTGGAAATGTAGCGACGGTTTTGGATTTAACTCATAACTTCATCATGACGTATGAGGGATTTCAGCCATTTTTCAAAAGAATGAGCACTTGCTTATTTGGAACGCTTTGTTTGTTGGCGTACGAAGAATTGAGCGTAACTTTTGCACACGGTGTCCATTTTTGGACCATAAGTACTTTTTGGAAATGTAGCGATCGTTTTGGATTGAACTCACCACTTCGTCGTGACGTACGCGGGATTTCGGCCATTTTTCAAAAGAATGAGCACTTGCATATTTGGAACGCTTGGATTGTCGACTTACGAAGA
>NW_019251872.1:0-173 GCF_002742605.1 Olea europaea var. sylvestris | reverse complement strand
TTTTGCACCCGGTGTCCGTTTTGGGCCCGTAAGTCCTTTTTGTAAATGTAGCGACCATTTTGGATTGAACTCACCACTTCGTCATGACGCATGAGGGATTTCGGCCATTTTCGAAAGTGTGAGCACTTGCATATTTGGAACGCTTGGATTGTCAGCGTACCAAGAATTGAGCG
>NW_019251871.1:0-1261 GCF_002742605.1 Olea europaea var. sylvestris | reverse complement strand
TTTAATTAAAGATGGGCTTGTATGTGTGAATAATTGTGTGTTAAATTATAGGCTATCGAATTCGGTTGAGCCCAATTAAAGTGGTCGAATAAGGCTTCAGTTTTGGGTTTTAATGTATCCAGTTAAAGTATGGGTTTACATATGTGTAGAAATCGGGCCCATGTCCTAATTCTATGATGGGCCAAATTAGGTCAAAGGGCATCCCTATATAAATAGGTTATGGTCCCCAAATCACATGCAACGTATTATTCATTCTCTACTGCATCCCATCACAGAGAGGAAAAGGAGACTGCGTGTAGATTTGGAAGATCATACCGCAAAATTCATATTGCATTAATCATGTCTGATTCAGGTATGCTTCCGCTTTAATTCTTATATTTCTTGACGATTTAACATGAAAGATCCGGTAATTTAAAGCACTATATTATCCAACAAGTGGTATCAAAACCTCTGCATGTTGAATCATTAAGAATAAAAAAAAATTAGTTTGGTTCTTGCAATATATTTTGAAATTTTCAGATTTAACAATTTTTTGTTATATATTTTGTTAAATTTGAAAATTTTTGCGATATAATTCTTGTTATTTTCGAAATTTCGGATTATGGATTTTATGGATTTTGAATTTAGATTTCGGTAAAGATTCAGAAAATATTTAAAAAAATAAATTATTGGTTGCCGATGGCGGCGCGGGGCGCTGCCGCGTACATCAGCGCCTATAGCAGCGTGGGTGCTGCTGCAGCCGGCGCCGTTACTCCGGGCGGCACCGAAGTGTGCCGCCACCAGGAAAGAAGAAGAAGAGATTTTTTTTTTTTTTTAGGTTTCAGACTCTGTCATTTTTTGGGGCGGGGCTTCCACTGTAAATTAGGAAAGTTGAGACTCCTGGTTGCAATTAGGGTTAGGGTTATAAAATTAAGATTTCAGTCCCTAACCTTTAAGTTATATTAAGATATGGGCCTTTAAATTTTGAATTTAATAATTCAGTCCCTAAGGTTTAAAATTAATTAATTCGGGCCATAAAGTTCTAAATTTATAATTAAAGCCCTCAAAATTTAATAATTAATTCAAATTGGCCCCCTAAGTTCATAATTAATTCAAATTGACCCTTAAGGTTTCAAATTTTTAAAATTTGATCCCTAAAGTTTTGAATTGGTCAATTTTGGCCCTAAAGTTTTAAAATCTGTTCTAATTGATCCTCTAAAGTATTGAATTAATTAATTATGGTCCATAAAGTTTCAAGTTTATTAATTTCAACCCCTAAAGT
>NW_019251870.1:0-1261 GCF_002742605.1 Olea europaea var. sylvestris | reverse complement strand
CCCCCCCCCCCCCCACCTCCCACCCCCAAAAAAAAAAGGAACATGAATCCCGAACAGAGGCCAAATGTTCATGAAAATATTACCAGGAAACAACAAAGCAGATAAGTGCTAGCGTCCAATTAGAGTTTGATCGACGGGGGCCTTTTCTACAGCACATACACCTAGTTGCAGCATTGATTATGATTTGCGCCATCAAGAGAGCTAGAGCTGCAGTTAACCCAAGGCCCAGGGCAGGACTTCTTGGGTAGATACATTCATCGGGAGTAGGAAATTGAACCTGAGAACCCTGCAGAGTAATAAATAAATTAAATGATAGCCAGAATTAAGATACAAACTAAGAATTATACAAGCAAAGGAGGAAAAATAAACGTACTACAACATTCAATTATCAGTTAAACTGAAGACCCAGAGGTGGAAAAATAAATGTACTACACACAGTCAATTATCAGATAAACTCTTCACCTTGCACCGGTGGAACACATGGTCCGACATTAGTGAACGACTATTACACACAATTGTGTAAGAATTCGTATATCCGATATTATGAAAAGAATGCTTCTCTAAATCATCTATATACTTTCAGAAGCGTGGCTACTCAACCTATCATTCACACAATTACAACTGACGACTACATGCCAGTGTGTGCAGGAATACCTGGACAATGGAATAACGAAAAAGTAATGAAATCGCATTCTCATTATGACATTGATTGCAAGTAAGGAGATCGATCAGTCAATACTTATTTATTTACTGATGGAAACCCTTTAGCATTTGTTGTCAATAGATTATAACCACGCAATGAAAGCTTCAGAAAATACATGTGTATCATCTGGCCTAGTGCGTAATGATGTCAAGATTGATAAGCGTTAGAGCAAGAGAAATTGTTCCTCCCCATAAAATGGCCATAAAGTATGGGCTATTTTTTTGGATAAGAGGTTAGAGAAAGAGGATGAAAACTTTAGCAAAGGCTGGTTGGTGGATGGTCGTTGATAGGTCATCTCAACAAAGCCTTATTCTGTGCTTATCTCCAGCTAGCTGCATGGATCCTCCTCTTTCCTTCAGTTCTTTCAAAGGCTATCTCCAGATTTGAATCACCAAAGTTAAAACTTTCTTTAATTGCCTGCTTCATATGACATCTCTCTCTTTCTGTAGGTTTAACATTTAAATGTTATTTTACTTTCTCTTGAATGGTGCATTTAGCAGCCATCTCAGAATGTTCCCAACCATATAAATCAGTTCTTCCATTATTTATCTTGAATAA
>NW_019251869.1:0-1261 GCF_002742605.1 Olea europaea var. sylvestris | reverse complement strand
AGATAATGCCGAAATTTTGCTAGAAAAATGATGTATAAAAAGTGATATATTGTATTTGTAGTAGTCTTGATGGTGGGTCCGACTTTTAGTTGGTATCTATCATCGGCGCATGTCACGTCCGGATCTAGTGGTGTTACACGAAGCGGGTGTGTCAATTCTTAACTGTCAATGTTTAGCTAAACCAACATGTTTGGAGAAGAAATGTTACTACCATAGATACTATGGGAATCAAAATCCAACTTATGTAGGTCATAAGTTTTTTATGTACACTTGTGTGAATTTCGATCCACACACTTTATGATTCCTCGCTTATAAAATAACTTCTTTTTGTGAAACATGCTCTTGTAAGGAATGAATTTGAATAAGTTTTTTCAAATAAAAATAACAATGAATTAATGGCATTAGGACTGGGCAAAAAATTCAAAAAATGTCCAAACCAATTAGACCGAGCCGAAGGCTTAAGAATTGTTGATTGCCTAGCTTTTTCAATAAAATCCTCCTCGGTTGAAGCTTCCAGCAAAAATCTACCTAATTAGGAATCTAACTTTTGCATAATAAAATTCTTGAACCTTGAATTCTCTTATTGTGCCTTATCCTTCTCTATAATAATTAATTGTAATGATGTCTCCTTTGCATTCTACCAAAACAATTTCTTTAGCCGCAAATGAGATCTTCCATAATTCCAAATATGAATATCGAATTTAGTAATGATTCAATATTAATTTCCTAAACTACACACACAAAGCATTAACTTATACACATACCTAATATAGAAACACAATTAAAATTTGTTGGACAAAATTGTTGTCAAATGACCTCCCAAGAAATGATGTAAAACGATTCGATATTGCTAGCGTGAAGTTGAGCGAGGATTCCACCAAATCAAAGATCTTGGAGCATACTTACATAACAAAATCCATGCCAGCACACACTTACACATGATTTACTTGGGCTTGAAAAAAAAAAAAGAGTTCGCACACTAACAACATTTAGTGCTTGTTTGGTACATATTTTAAGCCAGTTGAATCAATTTTTTGACCGTTATTTCACTATTTCAACCGTCATTTTTGAATTCTTCTCTCATAAGTATGACCCACTTTATGTTTAACGATCAAAAATTCAATTATCTACCAAACAAGCACTTAGTTTTCTTGAAAGGAGGAAAAATAAACAAAGAAATCATTGAAAATACTGAGGTACATATTAAGAACTGAAAAATATGAGCAGTCAATATTATTCTAATTATAACCTAAAAATATTT
>NW_019251868.1:0-1261 GCF_002742605.1 Olea europaea var. sylvestris | reverse complement strand
ATGATAACTTCGGGTTTGTTCATTTATGGCGAATTGCTTGTCTTATTCGATTCGAATCGAGCCAATGAAAAGTGGTTTTCGATCTCATGATAACTTCCGGTTTGAACATCTTCGGCAAATTGCTAGTCCAATTCGATTGGAATCGAGCCAATGAAAAGTGGGTTTTGATTTTATGATAACTTCGGGTTTGTTCTTTTTGGCGAATTGCTAGTCTAATTCGATTGGAATTGAGCCAATGAAAAGTGGTTTTTGATTTCATGAAAACTTTGGGTTTGATCGTTTTCGGTGAATTGCTAGTCTAATTCGATAGGAATCGACCCAATGAAAAGTGGTTTTTGATTTAATGATAACTTCGGGTTTGTTCGTTTTTGGAGAAATGCTAGTCCAATTCGATTGGAATCGAACCAATGAAAAGTGGTTTTTGATTTCATGATAACTTTAGGTTTCTTCAATTTTGCGAATTGCTAGTCTAATTCGATTGGAATCGAGCCAATAAAAAGAGGTTTTTCACTTCCATGATAACTTCGGGTTTGATGGTTTTCGGGGAATTGCTAGTCCAATTCGATTAGAATTGAGCAAATGAAAAGTGGTTTTTGATTTCATGATAACTTCGGGTTTGATCTTTTCGGCGAATTTCTAGTCTAATTCGATTGGGATCGAGCCGATAAAAATTGGCTTTCGATTTCATGATAACTGCGGGTTTGATCGTTTTCGAAAAATTGCTAGTCTAATTCGGTTGGAATCGAGCCAATGAAAAGTGGTTTTTCACTTCCATGATAACTTCGAGTTTGATCATTTTCGGCAAATTGCTAGTCCAATTCAATTGGAATCGAGCCAATGAAAAGTGGTTTTTGATTTCATGATAACTTCAGGTTTGTTCATTTTTGGAGAAATGCTACTCTAATTCGATTGGAATCGAGTCAATGAAAAGTGGTTTTTAATTTCGTGATAACTTCGGGTTTGTTCTTTTTGTAGAAATGCTAGTATAATTCGATGGGAATCGAGCCAATGAAAAGTGGTTTCTGATTTAGTGATAAATTCGGGTTTGTTCTTTTTGGCCAATTGCAAGTCTAATTCGATTGGAATCGAGCCAATAGAAATTAGTTTTTAATATCAAGGCAACTTCGGGTTTGATTGTTTTCGGTAAATTGCCAGTCTAATTCGTTTTGAATCGAGTCAATAAAAAGTGGTTTTTAATTTCATGACTTCAGGTTTGTTCTTTTTTTGGAGAAATGCTAGTCTAATTCGATTGGAATCGAAC
>NW_019251867.1:30923-48506 GCF_002742605.1 Olea europaea var. sylvestris | reverse complement strand
TTAAATGCTGCACTGCAGTTGGATAAAGCTGCCCCTGTTCTGGCTGGATTGAAGAAACCCATCATTGTGGCGAAAGTAAATGCTGATAAATATAAACGTCTTGCTTCTAAGCATGAAATTCAGTATGTTGTTGCGGCCTTTCAATTCAACTGGAATCTGATAACAACATTCCCCTGTAGCTTGAATTTGGTGTTTATTGCTTTCCTTTAGCTAAGATCTTAAGTAGAAAACTAGATTATTGTTTTGAGACCCAAGTTTCTGATCTTAGCACCAAGAGAAAGGTGGAAAATACTAAAAAGTTTATCTTTTAATGCAGTGGATATCCAACTCTGAAGATATTTGTGCATGGAGTTCCTACAGAATATTATGGACCTCGACCAGCTGACTTACTTGTTCGGTTTCTGACAAAATTTGTTGCTCCTGATGTTGCTATTCTAGATTCGGACTCGGCTATTAGCGAATTCGTGGAAGCAGCTGGTACTCATTTTCCTATATTCATAGGCTTTGGGTTAAATGAGTCCATGATATCAAATTTGGCTGTTAAGTATAAGAAGAAAGCTTGGTTTTCAGTTGCAAAAGATTTCTCGGACAATATCGTGACTTTGTATGATTTTGATAAAGTGCCTGCTTTGGTTGCCTCTCATCCAGCCCACAGTGAACAGAGCATATTTTATGGGCCCTTTGAAGGTTAGCTTGTGTTTAAGTATCATATTTTTCTTCGAAAGTAGTAGTTTTGAAATTTTTTAATCTTGCCAAAGCTTATGGCGTTTTGATATATTGTGCTTTTCAAGAATTCTCGTGGTTTATAATTTATAGCACATTCTGTTGTTGTTCAAGCTGTTGTAGGTAAGGTTAAAGGCTCTTATTGAAACTAAATGTTAAAATGCATGATGACCAAATCCTGATTCTCATATAAAAGGGCCATCCATTTCAAACATTGGAATGTTTTGGAAAATTGTTGACAATATGCTAGAAATATTGCTTGAAAATTATGACATTGAGAGAATTGTGAATGCCCTTTTATTGCTAACATCCATTTGGATCTTTCTGGATTTGGAACCATTGAGAAGAAATCGATGAACTTAATATAAGATATCCCCTCTCATTTTGATTGATGTATAGACTGGGAAGGAAAATTCAAATGAAGGATTGGGGATGAATGTCTGGCATAAACAGCACAAAATGGATGAATATCACCCCTGCCCCAACTCCCAGGCTCTCCCTCAATCCCCTGCTTGTCTGTGCATTTGTAGAGAATTGTGTATTTATATAAGGGGAGAGACATGAAGTTTCCTGTGTCTTGAGAGGGTGAGAGACAGTGTTAGAAGGTGAACATGGGAACGTAAAGGCTTCGACGAATCAATCAATGAAGAAGAGTGGACTCAAAGAAACTTGCTAATATTTTGTTTGATTCTGAATGGCAGATAAATTCCTTGAAGATTACATACAACAAAGTTTGCTACCTCTGGTATTACCCATGAATGAAGATTCATTGAGGTCGCTGAAAGATGATAAGAGGAAGATTGTTCTAACAATAATGAAGGATGAAACAGATGAGAAGTCCAATAATTTAATAAAAGTCTTAAAGTCTGCTGCATCTGCAAATCGTCACTTAGTATTCAGTTATGTTGGGATCAAGCAGTGGCGAGATTTTGCTGAATCATTTGAAGTGTATAAGACAACTCAGCTGCCAAAAATGATTGTTTGGGATGGAAATGAGGAGTATTACACAGTAAGTGCGCATTACTGTATTCTCAAACGCTATATTTCCATAACCGTTATTTATTTATTTTTTAAATCTGTGAGAATATTTTAATCATGGCTTTCTTAATTTATTTTTCTCAACAAAAGCTCTTATCTATAAATGATTCGAGTTTTGGAGAAGTAATAATCCTTATTATGGATTTAATCATACATGCTAGACTACCAATGACCAATCTAAGGACACCCATATCAATGTTCATCTCGACTTTTGCATTATGCATCTATATATCCTTCTTTTGACGAGAATTTGACTGAATTGAACTTTGGTTTAAATTGATATGAATTATATTCTATTGCTGATTTAGATGTCTAAACTTTCAATATCTCCTTAAATATTAGGCCCTTTAACGTTACAACTTTTATCTTGTACCCATGCTATTAGGGCTCCCAAAATTGTTAACTTGGCTCTCACGTTGCATTATATTTTCTCAAGGTTATTGGTTCAGAAAGCATTGAAGAATCAGATCCCGGCACCCAAATCTCGAAATTCCTTGAAGGTTATAGAGAAGGAAGTGTAATACAGAAGCGGATCAGTGGTCCAACCTTGATGGGTTTTATCAACTCACAATTGGGGGGCAAATATTTTTTCATTAGTATATTAGTGTTGCTGGTAATAATAATTCTGATCCTTACAATGTGCAAAGAGGAACCATTAACGGTCGGTACCCGGGATCAGATAGATCATTCAAGGAACGCCCCCTTCCAGCCAGAAACCAGAGAACTACGTCGAGCTGCTGACAAGGAGGATTGATTTTCTTCTTGAATGAATCATCGTTAATGATTAAACATGATTCTGGGGACCGATTTTACCCACTTGTGTTATATTTCTGGGTATTTCAGATTTTATGTTTTGAAAAATATTTAGTTGAACTATTTATGGAAATTTTTTGGATGAAATATGGCTTATTACCGTTAAGATTCAAGAATCCCCATCTCATTTTCCTCTGTTTGTCCTGAATATTGGGTTAGAACATCTCTAGTTGATGAACTTGTAAACGATGAGTATTTTTTTTCCCCTACCAACTTGATTTGAACTTGAAATGTTGAATTAAGTTGGACTAACTTTATATGTCTCTTAAGATTAAAATTTATAGTTGAGTGGTGTATTTTATGCATCAATTTAAATACGCTAGGAAACATTGGACGAATTATGTCGTGGTTGTAGTTTGATTAAATTGGATCACTAAATTTCAATGTTACATCAATTCGATTATTATATTTTAATTTGTTCGGTTTAATCACTTCGTTCAACTTTATTGTACTATTTAATGTGGCTGAAAATTATTGACGGTCATCGAGCAAGGCCATTAAAAAATGACCTGAAGAAGTGATACAATCAAATAATATATAATTAGAATTATTATCAATCTACAAGTGGGGGTTTAAAGCGACTTTTTTGATTGTATTAGTTCGTTACTTTTTGACAACCGTGTAGGATGACCGTTTCGACGTAACAATCACATTATGTTGGGCATTAAGCAGTATAATGGAATTGAACGAAGTGGACTAAATCGATATAAAATAGTATAGGGACCTAATTGTCACAAATATGAAGTATACTGACCATTTGATAATTGGACCAATTGCGACTAGAGATTGGACAAACAATCGCCCTCTGAAGTTCCTTCCGTTTCCAATTCGCAGCCATGCCTACTGTTAGCGTCGGCAGAGATCGCCTCTTCCAAGCCCTAGGCCGCGAGTACAGTAATAATCTTTCTCTGTATATTTATGTATATATTTTTATATATGCCAGATACCTGACTTTTTTTTTTTTTTTTCCGATCTCAGCTCAAGAAGAGTTTGACGATTTATGTTTCAATTTTGGCATTGAGCTTGATGATGTTGTAAGTACTATCACAGTTTACGTGTGAGTAAATTTAACCAATAATCACTGAACTTTACAATTGATTACGACTTGCTCACTCATCTTTCACAGATTTCTGAATGCTCACTCATCTTTTTATATAATTACTCATTACTACTCGTCTCTTCAAATAATTGGACGAGTTTTACGGCAAATTTTCGACAAATTTCGACCACAAAGAATGTCGAATTTTGATACCGTTAGAAAGTCCGCGATATCCTCTTCAATTATCACCCAAAATCTCATTATAACTCCAAGAAATTCGATCGAAAAATTGCCTTAAAAGTTGCCCAAAAGTTTCGAAAATCTGCCCAGATTTTCAGATTTTTTGGGCAACTTTTAAAGCAATTTTTCGGCAACTTTCGACCATCAAAACTATCGAATTTTGATACCATTGGAATGCCCATAATGTCCTCTTCAATTACCATCCAAAATTTTCCCATAACTCCAAAGGATTCGGTCGGAATAAACCCACAAAATCAGTATTTTGAAAAGGCGAAAATCTGGACAAAGTTCGGGACGCTGACTTTGTGGGTTTATTCCGACCGAATCCTTTGGAGTTATCAGGAAATTTTGGGTGGTAATTGAAGAGGGCATTGTGGGCTTTCCAATGGTATTAAAATTAGATAGTTTTGATGGTCGAAAGTTGTCGAAAAATTGCCTTAAAAGTCGCCCAAAAAATCTGAAAATCGGGGCAGATTTTCAGATTTTTTGGGTGACTTTTAAGGCAATTTTTCGATCGAATCCCTTGAAATTATAATAAGATTTTGGGTGGTAATTGAAGAAAACATCGTGGACTTTCCAACGGTATCAAAATTCGACATTCTTTGTGGTCGGAAGTTGTCGAAAATTTGCCGTAAAAGTAGTCCAATTATTTGAAGAGACGAGTGGTGAATGAGTAATTATACGAAAAGATGAGTGAGTATTCAGTAATTTTTGAAAGATGAGTGAGCAAGTAGTAATCAAGTGTAAAGTTCAGTGATTATTGGTTAAATTTACTCGTTTATGTGTCTCATGGGAAATGTGCGATTATATGCTATTTTAGGAAATAGTTTATTTTATTGTATGAGGCTGTGGCGGTAGAATGAATGCTTACCTTGAAAACATAGATTTCAATCAATTTCCTTTTTAGCTATTGATTTCTAATTGCAATTTAGGTATTAATATGTCAACTGCTAGTTATATTCTCTGGACAGAATTTTTTGTTGTCTTTTCTTTTTAAGATTTATATGTGTAAAAAATGTGAAATACAGATGACAGAAAAAGCCATAATCCGGAAAGAGAAGCTCTTGGAAGATGAAAATCCATCTGAGGATGAGGAATGGATATGCAAGATTGAAGTTCCGGCTAACAGGTTCTCTTGATAATTATTAATTACTGAATTGACTGGTTACTGTGATGAGAGCAAGAAAAAGTTTGGAAAAGTACCCTCAGACAGAAGGATGTCTTTTTTACAACATTTGAGTAAACTGACAGTCTTAGCATGAAATTCTTGGAGGTAGTGTGCGTTGTTGGAAATGTGGCAAATAAGTAATTTTTTTGCTTTGAATATTGTGGCAGATATGATTTGCTTTGTCTTGAGGGTCTTGCACAAGCCCTCCGCATTTTTAATGGGATTGATCCAATACCTACCTATAGTGCGGCAAACATCAGTAAAGAATCTATGCACAAAATGCATGTAAAACCAGAGGTATGCTTTTCGAGGAAACCTTGTTTAGTGAATTATATTTGGGGCAATTATTTATAGAATTATAGGTTTGGTCTAATAAGAATTTCTTCCCCACAGACGTTGAAGATTCGTCCATATGTTGTGTGTGCTATTTTAAAAGGTGTTTCATTTGATGAAGCTCGATATAATAGCTTTATTGATCTTCAAGACAGACTTCATCAGAATATCTGCCGGTAATGCTTTAAGACCTGATTAATTCTGAATTGCACCTTGGATATTTGTTTCTTAGCAAAGGATTCCTAGGATCTTACTTGATAACCTGTTTAGTGAATGAAATTAAACCAAGGGATTGCTATATTCTTAACATATTTTATTTACTTTATAAAACTTAAAACCTTTATTTGATGGAAATTTATAATAATATATCATCTACTCTTAGTTAAAAAGTGTTGGACTCAAATCACCACCATTCATTTTGTAATGAAACATCTCTAGTTATCTTCGAGCTTTAAAATTATTGAAGTTTAAGCAGCATAAATGTAACTTTTGTTTATTCTCATTGTAACTTATATTATAATGTAAAATTGTTATTATTATTATTATTTATTTATTTATTATTATTATTTTTTCATGGTTATCACTATATTAGAAACCAATATTTACTTTTTCCCACACTTTCTTTAACTGTGCACCTTCTGATTTCTTGTTTTTCTTCTTCCTTCTTGTAGGCGAAGAACCTTGGTAGCGATAGGAACACATGACCTGGATACAATAGAAGGCCCTTTCACGTACGAGGTATTACATCATGTCTGTTTCCTTAGGATAAACGTGCGTGATTTTTTGGTCAGAAAAGGTGCAGTGTTCGGATCTGACCTTTGATTTATAATTGCGTTAGATTTGTAGATATACCTTGTTTGATTGGTACTTGAAAACATGTAGTCTTGTTTGGATTTGCAAATTCAGATATCTTTAAAGATTTGGTTCGAACAGACTATTTGTATTTTTTCGCCATCGCTGCTCTTACTGGCTCTTGTATTGTTACTCAAGCCTGATTTATTTTCTTAATTAAAGAGTATTTTATTATTGTGTCTGTTCATAATTTCAGGCTTTGACACCTCCAGAAATAAACTTTGTTCCTCTGAAGCAGGTAATCATACATGTTTTTAGTTTTGATATGTGATTGCTTTATTGCAGTTTTTTAATATTGTATGACTCCAACAATGTTAGTGGAGTATTAGATGAAAAAGTTAGTAGTTGACAAAAATGGGGTGTCGTTTCTCCCCCTTTGATAACCCCATCGCCTCATCACTATTTCCTTGAAAAATAAGCAGTTCCTTTTAGCACTTTAAAAATTAATAATATTCATTGCACTGATCTGTTAAATAATTACTGCAAATTGGGTAGTTGGACTCACCTCAATTAGACTTTCCTAAAATTTTAAGGGTGTAAGTTGATTCACCAAAAACATATTTAGTAAATTGAACTTTTGTGTCTAAGTTACATTTAATTAGTATTTCTGTGTTCTTCCTACACAGGCTTTTCTCACTTTCAGTTTTTTATTGTTTTTATGCTGTTATTTTTTTGCTTATTACTTTTTGATCTTAAGTTGTTATTGTTAGTATTTTGAAGTTGTCTAACATGTAAGATGCTAACATTTTTCTTCATTTTAGACAAAGAGCTTCAGAGCTTATGGAATTTTACAAAGTGAGTTTCTTAGTTGCACTTCCCACGTGTATTAATTATGAGGTTCCTTTCATAAGTGTGTGGTGCTCAGAACTCGACACCTGCTATGTTGAGGACTCTTTGCCTCCTGTATGCATGATTTGTACATTCGTTAGGTGCCTGCTATGGCTTCTGATTTACATGATACTTTGGTACATTTGCAGTCGGATCTGAAACTGAAAAAATTCTTGCATATAATTGAGGATTCACCAGTGTTCCCAGTCATATATGACAGCAACAGGTAATTTGAATACTGTAAAGGGCCTAATGTTTTCGAGACATACACTTGTTTATGCTGAAGTATCCTCTTTTGGTCTTTTCCGAGTCCTATAATTTGACTTCACCATTAGTTTTATTTTTAATGCAACGTAAATGTCACAATTATATTGTGGCCCTTTTCTTTTCTTTTTTCAAAATATATCAAGCTTATATTATTATAAAGGCAATCTATTTTATAAACATGGTTATTACAATATTAATATACTGAATATGAGGAACAATCAATGAAATTTCTTTGATCTGATAAAGCCCCTTGCTCTTTTTGCAGAACTGTTTTGTCTTTGCCTCCAATTATTAATGGCGCACATTCTGCCATTACATTGAAGACAAAGAATGTTTTCATTGAATGCACAGCAACGGATTTGACAAAAGCCAAAATTGTATTGAACACAATGGTAATAAAATGAATTGAACCGGTGCTCTAATTTTTCCACTTTTTCTCTTCATGTTTGTATGACCGTGAAGAGTGTTGCAGGTAACCATGTTTTCAGTGTATTGTGAAAGAAAATTTGAGGTTGAGCCAGTAGAAGTAACATACTCTGATGGAAAATCGTTCATATACCCAGATCTATCACTTTACCAAATGGTTGTGCCTTTATCATACATTACCAGTATAGTTGGAGTCTCCTTGCCAGCAAGCATGGTACCCTAACTTTGTTCTACATTTTTTCTAAACTTGATCTTTGCAGTAAAAAATATTTAGCATTGCCTGAGCATCCATTTTCCTCCCCTTTGTCCTCTCTTTGGACTTTGATGATTGACAACTGTATGGCTTTTGAAGTTGATCCTGTCATTTTCTCCCTTATATATGTGTGTGTGTGTGTGTGTGACTTCAAGGGTTTCTTATCACTACTTAATTCTATACTTTCCAAAAGATCCGAAGATAAAAGGTAAAATAAAATATGTATACTAGCAATTGCACAAAAATGTTATACTTCTCGGCTTGTTACTTTGCCTTCTGCCCCCGTCGTTAATTACTCTAAAAGATTTATCTGTGAACAGGGGGGAAAAAATTAATGTTCTCATTTTTTACCGATTGAAGTCAAGGTTTCCTGTTTGGCCGTTTCGGTAGTTTCGGTTTCTGGGTGTGCTAGCTTCGAAGTTAGATGGTTTACGATTTTTACTAGTGTGAGCACTAAGAGTGTATAACTGTATATTACAAATATAATTTTATACTTTGCTTCCAGCAAGGTCACAGTTTCTGCTAGGATGGATGAATATCTAAGTATCTATGTGCTTGTATGGTTGTCGCATAGTCAATTGTTTGTGACGGTTTACATTCTGTAATTATTTAAAAAATGAATGAATAAGTCACATTGCTGTATGGACCTTGCCCTTAACTTTTCTTTAGAAGCACCAACATAATGTAATATTTTAAACTAGTATGCAAGAATCACATTTCAGGTGGCCAGCTTGTTGAACAAAATGCAATTACATGCTGAGCACTCTGTATCAGAAGACAAGCAAACAAGTTTTATTGTTTCTGTTCCTCCCACAAGAAGTGATATTCTTCATCCATGTGATGTGGCTGAGGTATTGATCCTAAAGAATTTGTCTCATAGAAGATCATCTCACCTTGCCTCTTGTACTGACATGGAACGTAATCTCTCTATTCAAGGATGTTGCAATTGCTTTTGGTTACAATGAAATTCCCAAGGCAAAACTGGCATCTCTGCAACCACAATCTTTGAATCAGCTCAGTGAGCTTATTCGAATGGAGGTACAGTTTATACGTGCCTTTATATCTCTCTCTCTCTCTCTCTCTCTCTCTCTCTTTTCATCAATTAACTATTTGTCTTGTCGATCTTTTCATCTAATATTTTCCTTCTTTTTACTGATCTATGTTTTGCATCAATGTATGCAACTCTTTCAGTTGCGAAGACATTACTCTAAATCAGCCCTGGAATGAATTGTTGTATAATGTATGTCATTCAAATGTCATTTCCTTTCTTTGATATTAAAAATTTCCTTTTCCTAGATAACTTTCCTAGATGGTTCCCTAAGATCGCTTTGTACCTTATCTTTCAAGGATTCAGTTTGACCATAAACTGTGAACAACTTTTAATTTATTTGATAGTTCAAAGCTAGATCTCTATCATTTTATGCTTTTCTGACTCAAAACATTATTCAAGTCCAAACTTCATGGTTGTAGCAACCCTTCTCTCCTTTTCTCTCAATATGTAGATCACAGTCCCCTTCATCGTGCTTCTAAATAAGCAAAGCAGTAAACATTTTGTTCTTCCTTGCCTCAAATTATGACGCCAAAGCTTGCAGTGAGTAGTTATTGGTGCTGCATATCTGCTAGTAATTTTCGCAGTTGCTACTTTTTTGTTCCTGTTCTCTTTGACTCCCTTGGCGAAAGCAAGACTGTGTGAAGCAAGCTTTAAGTGTTTGATTGTTATTATTCACAATCCCCTTTTAGATCGCGATGCTTGGTTACACAGAAGTATTAACGTGGATATTGTGCTCATATAAAGAAAATTTCACCATGCTCAACCGTAAAGACAACAAGGCAACAGCAGCAATCAATGGAAATCCACGTTCTGCTGAATTTGAGGTTTGTTTTGTCTTCATTGTTTCTGTGCTATTGACATCATGTTGTCATAACTATTTCTTCCTTAATTGTTTAGTGCTGCAATCTGATTTGACATGTAAACAATTTGGTTTCTTTTATGTTTCTTTTAATCTTATATTCTGTATTTTATTTACCTCGCTATTTAGATATATTAGAAGCTTGAATTGATTGTCAGTTGTTGAGAGGCATTCAATGTTCTATTTGTCTTCTAATGTTTCTGAATTTCTAACTAAACTACGAATTTTTTTTCAGTCATGTATTTATTTGGCTTTTTTGGTTATGAATTTCAGAATTATATATTCGTTTAATCTTATAACTGATTATTCCTGGCAGATTAATGTGTAGCTTTCTTGAGAATCTTCGATCATTTTAAAACCTGGGAAATGGATAATGCATTGTGCTAGTGTACTGTAGTAAACTCTATATCAGTGACCTGGCAATGTTTGTAGTGGATGCAGTGATTTGTTTTGAGTTAAATAGTGGGGACTTATGATGCACAGACGCTTCTACATATCTTTGAATTTCTAATGTTTAAGGGTTACTTTAGTAGAATTACTTGGGTAAGTGCCGTGTCCTATACTAAAAATTGCAGAATTAAGGGTATAATAAATAATTAAAAAATATTAGAATGACTTGTCCTCGATGTGTCAGTGTCCTACGTTTATGAAAAATTACGTGTTGGAGAGTTTGTGTCCATGCAAAATAGAGTAGGTTTACATACCTTGTAATCGTTGTGTTTTCACACTCGTCTTTAGAAAGAGTTATGAAATGTGTTTATATTGGAAATGCATTTCAGTTCTAGCCATTGCATTATGCCTCTTGACTCCATTTTGGGTTTTCGGTTTTATCCTCTCTCTGGTCTCTCGCCAAACTTTTGTTAGTTACAGCAGCCTACTTATATGGTGTTAGAATAATGTTTAGTATTAAGAATATAGGTTTTTGGAAGTATAATTTTAGAGTGCAAAAACCTTGGGAACATTTCGATAATGATTAATCCGGATATAGATAGTTGTTGGAGTGAAATGTCTATTTTCAAGCAAGATTGCTGGATTCTTAAAACTTCCTTCTACATGCATCTATGATATTCATTTGTCTTTGTTATCTTCAGATGAAAATTTAGGTGCAGTTTTGTGAACCTTACACTTCCTGTTTGTGTGTCTTTCTGAAGAGTTATGAATGTTACTGGCAGTCAGACACAAATCCCTTTTATTTGATAGTTTGGATATATGGAATATAAAGTCATTGTTTTTCTCTCTCTCAGTAACACTTCTTAGTACATCTCCACTAATTCTATCTGTGAATGTTTGCAGGTTGTCCGTACCAGTCTTATGCCTGGCATATTGAAAACCATTGGGCATAATAAAGACCACCCAAAACCAATAAAGGTAATGAGAATATTTAATGTGATCTTCCTTGTATTTATGTTTAGCAGACTTATTTGCCTCATCATTAAAGAATTTTAGGATCCACCATTCTATCTGCCTGAAATGAGCATAGCATGTAAAAAGTTGTTTTTTTGCTGTGATCATGCCAAAACTAGATATGTGGAACTGCATGTCCTTGTTAGTATAAACCCTCAGGGAATTGAAATTTTTGAAGGGATTTACAATGATTGGCTATGTTCTGTAGATTGTTCACTTTGATTTGTTTGTTGATCTGATCAAAAGAGGGTTCTTAAACTAAATGATTGATGTTGAGGAAACATCCATCTAGTGCAATTCTCATGTTTTTAGACATCTAGTACTAGTACTACTTTTACCTGCAAGTAGTATAATTTATAAATTGCTTGAGGTAGTTGATGTCAAAGGCTGTGGCTGTCTTGCATGTCTGATAGTCAGTTAGCCACTATGTTGATAACTGTGGATGACATTTGTTGTACTAATANGTATATGAATATTTCCTTTTTGCAATATGTTGAAAGACCTCAAGGTACCTTTCAGTTTTGCATCATTAAAACTATATATTCTTGCGGATAATCGGAGAAAATGAGTACAGTCAAATTTCTGATTTATATTTCTCTTTAGGCCATGATTTCAGCACGTGTTCATGTTTATGATAGGTGTTGGATAACTTTGATATACCAGACCCATGCTCCTTCATGGAAATCAACATTGAGAACTTCTTGGAGAGGGACAAATTCGTCTTCTATAACAAGAGAGAAGGTAGAAGTGATTAATTATTCAAATCCACCTTTTTTTGTAGTAGTATTTTGAATTGATTGAATATGAACAAATATTGTTCTCTCTTCGCCCTAATGACTAGGCATTAGGTATGAGTGACTGAAAGTCTCTGGTCTTGCTGAATTTCTTGATAAACGTATATTTAATTGTTCGATACAAGCAAGAATTGTGGACAATAAAATTGAGGAAGTGATATGGTTTTCGACCACTATTCATTCTTCATTTTTCTAATTTTTGTTGTGGTTAGTTTCATTATTGCTTCCCACTCGGCCAATCAGAGAGGGACCGTGCTGGGCGTACAGACCCTGCCAGACAACCCGGCGCAATTATTTTTTATTTTTATTTTTATTTTGTTTTCACGTGGGACCGACCCCTACAGTGAGGGTCGGTAAGGATTCTGTAGGAAATTCCATTGGAGATTGATCACTGAAATACCGCAAATTTTTAGCGCTTTACATAGTTTTGCGACTTGTTTAATTCAACTCAACATTCTTACATTCGATACCAACACTCCACTTTGTCTACTCCAGTTTTACTTCCAAAAATTATTACACCAATGATTCATTTAAAATTTTTTAAATCAGATTCATTGAATTTCTAATTTTGGGCAAAAAACCCGATGACTAGAAAATTGCACGAGCAGCTACAATAAGTGGAATCCTTTGCCATGCCGTAATTCACGTTACTTGATTCTTTGTTCTTCCTCTTCACTGTTGTGAAAATGTCATGATGCACCAAAGAATGAGATATTAATAACCAGAAAATTTGCACGTCAAAAATAACAAATGGGATCCATGTAGGCAGACCTTGCTTTGCCTCGATGCGCTGGAAAACAGCTGAATTATTATTTTTTACAAATGTACAAGCGCAGACACAAGTACAGTAACAAAGGGATGAAGAAAGAGAGAGAGACCAGAAACTAAACAGAAAATAGTATAAGTGTGAAGTTCTATTTCCGGTGTGCCAAAAATGTAGACTCTAAATGATAAAGTGTGAAGGAAAGCATTCTCGCTACTGACTGCATCCACTTGACGATACATTGTTAAATGGTCAACCTTTGTGGCTGAATCTGTTATTATAGCAGTTCAGCATTTAACCACACGATCTCTGGGAAGAAGAAGAACCCAATTGCCATGGAATATTTAGCTTTCAGCGGTTAAATTGGATTGTTGCATCACCAGTCGTCCCGCCTGAGGAAAGTTTAAAAACGTTAGTCAGAGGGCTAAATCTTGAGAACTGCACCTAAATTCGACATCAGATTGCATATATATAGCAAGATGAGTAGCAAAAAAGATCAATAAAAACTCAACCATCTCTGATTGGAGTTTCAGTTTACCTTCAAGTACGAATCCACAGGGGTTCCAATGAGAAGGACTTCTCATTTCGAGATTGGGCAGCTGCAGCCCCTAGAGGAGGGGCATGCACGGTAATTGGAAGAATCCACTCACATTTCTCTCTTCCCTCGATCAGAAGAGGATGCTCATATCTGATATTAAAGCCGGTAATTAAAAGTTCGGGGAAAAAAAAAGAGAGAGAGATATTGAGCAACGAGTTATAACATCCTCAATTAGCAGGTAATGACAGAGAATAATTTGACTATACAAGGCTGGAGAAAAATAAGAGCAGGGAAAAAAAAAAAGAAAAAGAAAAAAAAAAAAAAGGAAAGCTCTCCAGTGATTTTTGAAATGTTTGAATCAGTTGTCCAGACAACAATTTAGCGGTCAAACCATATTCAATAAATTGGTAACGGATATTCATATCAGATCTGGAACAGTGTACAATTTTTATTCATACCTCCTAGTATATGTAATAGAGATGAATGGAGCATAGAAAGGAGCATATATGATCCATATTATGAGTTAAATAGGTATGCAACCCAGAGAAAAACACAAGACAATTATCCCCATCATTAAAAAGGTGCTTCCATCAAAGTTTCATTTTATCCAGCTTAAAGGCTACTAACAATGTCCTTATATAAAGTTGCGTTCATTTTGGATTTTTTATTTTTTATTTTTGTCTATTCTTTATTCTAATTTAACCTTTATACTAACATCTCAAAACTGGAATTCATATTTAATTAACTTGAAAGTAGCAATATCTTATTCATGTGATGGTAACCAGCTCTTCACACCTGGCAAATTTATGTTGTAGACTGATTTCAAGATCTGGTAATTAACCCTTTTGATGAATTCACGATCTAGTAACTGGCATTTCTGTAGCCATTAAGTAAAATTACAGTAAAAATGAGACATCTCAGAATTGCAATGTAGAATTTGATGCTCTGCAACAAACTATTTTTTATCCTTCCATTCCAGAATAATTAGAGTTATACCTTGTCCAGTCCACATTCTTTGGAGTAGTAAGAAACTCAAAACGAAGAGCCCATTGCACAGAGACATAGCGGGTAGAAAAAGTCATTGGTCCATCCATAGGAATTGAAAAGAGAAAGCTAGTCTGTACTAAATCTGCAACAACCTCATGGTGATCACTATGAACCTGCAGAAATCAGATGCTAAAAAATCGGTGATTTCCTGTAGGCCTTTACACAGTAAATTATAAATATTATTTTATCTTCATAGTAATACATTGCTAAGATTTCCTTGTGGACAATTTACAGATAGAAAACCACTTCTCAATTTTATCATTAGAATATGGCCTAATGGTAAACAATTTGCACAAATTCCTGATATAGGCTAATAGCTCTTTCCGCAGATGTAAGATGATTTTTAGATATCTTGCAAAAATTTTTAGGTAAATCACAATTTTTTGGGATGATTATGATTTTGGCCTTAACCAAGAATGTGTCAGAATCACGGTAATATGCGCTGCACCAGAACGCATTTGATGTATTCAGGCATCACGTGAAATGAATCAGGATTTCCCTAGGTCATACCACCCAGTGGATCATCTTTCAACCCTTGGCTAGGCGACATTTGTTAAAAGTCAAAGGTCATGCTTGGGCTTTGCATGAGTTCATTAAATTGATCCGATACAGCTTGGCCTGTCCTATTCCATCTTAGTATCTGCTTGTCACAGCGTCTATTAAAGTGCCTTTATGTAAATGTGAATTTCTATTTAAGAAAAGGAAACCCTTTGGTCCACATATGTTCTACTTTTGCTTCTAAACCATTTATGACCAAAATCTCATGTGAAACAATGTGACTTGAAATGGAGCAGTGAAAATTGTACTAGAACAAATGCACCTAACAAGTGAACAGAAATGCAGCAAAGTTCTAGAATCAATTTCCTCAACCAGTGTCATTATTCTACTCACAAGTACAAGTTGGTAGCAAGATTTTAACTGGGTTCATAACACGAGTTTAAAGTATACAAAATATTGAAAAGATAGAAATGATATCTGGGTTCTAGCCTCCATTTGTGTGTGTGGGTGGGGCTTTGATCCCCCTAATAAATAAATAAATAAATGCTCAAAAAATATAAGGACTCAAAACTGCTAAAATTATACACTAATATCTACTTGACACCATGCTTATGAAAGAGAGATTATTATTTTAGGCCTCTGCGAAATTTCTCTTTCGTTTCCGAGGATATCGACTAAATTTCTGTTCCTATCTACAGAAAGAAAAGTCATCATAGTATCGGTACCACTTACCTTAGTAATAATAGGAGAATGCCTCCGAGAAGGATGGACAAAGTGCCGACTTATAGTCTCCATCATCTCCAGAGCTATTGTCAACTAAAAGGCACCAAGAAGCCAGTCAAATCCATATTCGGAGAAAAGTAACCCTATGCTAATGGTAGTTCACAGTGATATATGATGAAATGCAAAAGTACCTCAAGGCATCTCCTAGGCCCTTCTTCATGAAAGAAGGTAAGGGTTCCACCTATCTGTCAGTTATAATGAAAAAGAAATATAAGGAAGAACTAAAATAAAGACAATAGAAAAGATCCTCATGTTACTACCATATCACTGAAGTAGTAATTTGACTCAGAGTTCTTTGGTGAAAATCTTAGTAGAACTTTGTCATCAAGTCTGATATTATATGATCTTCCTCGAACATACCCTTCTGCTGCAGAAAATGTTGGCAGCAAATTAGTTTTGAAACATCATAGCTTATGTCAAATAATGGAATGAATGAAGGAAACAAGTTTCAGATTTACGAAGAATGCAACAGTAATAAATTACATGCTCCAGGTTCAGTATTTCTGGAGGAAGATGATACTCTCATGCCATCACCTACAGAAAAGGTTTCTGGATGTTTTAGCTGCTGATTTGGAGATGCGATAGCTGAAGACCTGTTCGAGGACAAAGCATCTGTTCACAAAGACAAAATTGTAAGATATGATGCAGCTTTACCAACCAAGCAATTACTCTCACATATAAAATAGTTTGAGTTTTGATGTTAGAGATTGAAGCTTTAACGTTAAAAAATAGTTTACCACCAGTAGAATCATGTAAGACCTCAGCCACAGACAGCCGAGGAAGTGCTACGTTTGAAGATATGCTCGTGCGTCCTTCAAGATACACAGAACCTCTATTGGAAGACCTTGCTGCAAATGACTGCAATGATAATGAACTTCCAAAAGCTTTATGCACATCTTCCTTCAAATGATTATAGGAAGAAACAGATGAGATCTCATCGCGTGAACTTTCATATCCTTCCTCAACTCCATCAAAAGCATCATTCACTTTAGCCTGCAAAGAAAAAAAAACAGTCCAATCCATACTCATACCTATAGCGTTATTGTTCTAATGATATTACTAATGTTCACAATCATAGATTCATTGTTATTATTTTGGGCATCACTATCATTGTTCTCATAATTGTTGATTTACTTAAACCAGTCAGTTTTCTAACCTAACAAACATATTATGTATAAGTGTATGCTGTTTCCCTCCCAACATTTTTCCGAAGAGGAAAATAGGACGAAGTTATAAATATTTAAAATGATAGAAGTAGCTGCATGCTATAGAGTTCTACCCATTCAGAATCTGCATTCATTTCTTTCCAATACACGTCTAAGAGGATGGTTGATGCTGGTACAATTCCTGAAAAAATGATGAAAGATGTCGAGTCACTGATTTAAGAGGCAACATTGATACATTAAAAGAAACCACAATTAATTATCTATATTTGATAAATAAATTAGAAATACAGAAACATATCACAAGTAATGTTCTTGGAGCACAATATAGCAATGGATGTCTCTATTAAACCCCTATGTATATTTAGACCACCCACTGTCTCATTTATATCAGTACACATATATATACGATATTTATGTATATAAAAAGGAATGTTTTCAAGAAGTAAAAAATACACCAAAGGTATTGAAGAGATATATATATTCCAAAAAAAATACCTTCCTGTTACTCTAGAATGCCATACGTACTAAACCATACCAGTGACTCTGTGATGGTCAGCTAAACATATCTTGACCAACATAAGTAGGCCATTAGGGATGTGAATCTGGCTGATTGAAGAAACGGGTTTTTAGCATTAACACACAGAATTAACTATAATGAGAACACCCTAAAGAAAATGTTCCACTAAACATTATCCTTCAA
>NW_019251867.1:22287-28658 GCF_002742605.1 Olea europaea var. sylvestris | reverse complement strand
AACGGGTTTTTAGCATTAACACACAGAATTAACTATAATGAGAACACCCTAAAGAAAATGTTCCACTAAACATTATCCTTCAACAAAGGCAGTTTTGAATCCCAAGAAAATTTATATTGCTTCAGATCAAAGACATGGGAAATGTGACAGCTTTCAAGCCACTCAATAGCCAATTTTTAACCCAAAACACTTATCAAGGAGGAGAGGGGGGAAAGGAAAAAGAATAAGAATTAGATAGCTGTAACACAAGCTATTAGTTTCATGGACAAACACAAGGGGACGTGCCAGAAAAATTTACCGTCATTGCAAGCTTCTTCACTCTGCAACCCATTGTTTTCCTGACTGACCCATACTTGAAATGGTATTCGAGATTCCTGCAGAGTTTGAGGTATTGAAGACAGCATGAAATTTTTAAAAAAGCATGAAACGAACAATAATAATTAGAAAAAAGAAACACCTTTCTAATTATTCACAAAGAAACACACTATTTGATCATATCATCTCAACATCTTTGGTATTTGGATTATTTCCTCACAAAACGGAAGGAAGAATAAATATAAGTATCTATTGTCTCCTGGGAGTTAAAAATATATAATGGAAAAACAGACTATGAAGGAACAATCAAGCATCACTTCCTACAATGAAAGGAGAAGCAAGAGACTACAGTTAATTGAAAATACTAAAATAAAAAGAGATCACTGTTGAGACCATATATCCATTGTAATATCCAGATATACAAATTTGGAAATATCTATAAATCCTTTATCGAGAAAATTTCGGAAAAATTACCTTCAGAAACAAAGTGGCTAGGATTGAAGTTGTAGAAGAATCAAATGAAACACTAATTCAGCATTCATAAAAAGGCAAAAAGGATTATGAAAAACTAACCAGCTCAGAAAGATCTCGTATTGACCCCTCATGAGAGGATCCATTTTCCAAATTCAGATATTGGCCAGACAATGCACACCTTACATAGTACAGATAACGAATGGCTGCACCTCTGTATGATGGTGGTATAATGGTTGGCAGAAGTGTGCGCACCATATCTGAAAGGAAACAATGTACAGCACCCAATGGACGAGCATGAAATCAACAAGTTAGATGAATGATAAAGTATTCAAAGTTGCGTGAGAAGGAGATCAAAACTGTTGGGTGCTTCACTGAATTTGAGATAACCAGTTGACTTTAATTTGTTTTGGTGAAAAGAAACAAAAATGACCATCCATAATATCTATTACGAAGTGAGCATCTAGCAACAAAAATAGTGAGCGTCAAGAAATGAATTTCAACATGATTACAAGATCCAGTAACCCACATGATGGAGTTTGAACTTCAATAAATTAGTTGACAGCTCCATTACAACCAACCACAGGGCATATTTAACAATATTTACTTAGGCTTACAAGTTTTAGTGGTCCCACATGAAAGAATTTGATTGGAAACCACTGTGAGAGTTGAGCAATCCATGAAAACATACTCCCCTGAAAAGAAATAAATAACACATTATTACATTTAAGCAAGTACAATGTAGATGATAATTGTACAGTATGCAGTTCTTTTTATTTTTGTCTTTATTGTAACGTTTTGAGATCTAGCTTCCCTTATAAATTCTACTTTCATTTCATGCCATTTCATGTTAAAACTAGAATATAAAGATTGAGTTATTACACAGGTAGTACATACCTTCAAATAGCCTACAACCCATATATGCATGCGAAAGACATATCAAAGTTCAATGTNATTTCATGTACATTATTTGAGTTAAAAGAAGCAAAATTCCTGCCCACTAATTCAAGAGCAAAACCCACATTAAAAAAAAAAAACTCCACCAAAATGAGACAAGTAACTAAATAACAAAAAATAACTGAAAAGAGAGATAATAAACGGAATATACCTCGTCGTTGCTTCAAGTGAGGAGTGGGCTTGGGAGTGTTGAACCATTGAGGGTCCAATTTTTCAATCCCTTTAATCTCGAAGTTAAGCTTTTCAATCAAAAGTGACCATTCGGGTGTTGGGTTTTTTATTTCAATCGTGATAGTCAATGGATCTCCCGGTCTATAGACTTCCCTGTCCGCTTCCAAGTTCAGCTGCGGCAACTCCAGATCGTCTTTAGCGGTATTATCACCCCCGGTGACGAGACCGAAGAAAGAAAATCTCCGGGAGGGTTTACTCGGCGGTGGCATTTTCAGGAAATTCTCAAATTTGGGGAAATTAATACATTGCAAAATATTTGATGAATCTGTGTGTTACTAAGGTTTTACAGCAATTGATGAACAGATTAAAGATTTTTTGAAATTGCAATGGGCATCTTCGACGTTTTTGTTGGTAGGTCAGAATGAAGAGCGATGAATACTAGATCCAACATTAGATTAACTGATAAAATTTATTTTTATAAATACAATTTTCGAAAATTCACCAAATTATATATAGGCCATGTTTCAGCCACATTTTTTCAAAAAAAAATACATTTTTAAATAGTAATTTGACATCATTTCAATCACACATTTTTCAATAAAATAATATTACACGCAAATTCAAAAATTTTCTTTATTTTTTAACCATACATTTCTCATCAATACACTATTCAAAAATGTATTCTAAGAAAAATAATGTGACTCAAAAAAGTGCATGCCTAAAATTTAGTTAAATAAATTATAAAAGTTAAATATCTCCCTTAGAATTGTCATTTTTTTCAAGTTTTAATGACAATAGACCCGTTGAATTACTCCCCTTGTTTAAGCCCCATTTTTGTAAAGAAAATGAATTTTTGAATAATGTATTGATGGAAAATGTGTGGTTAAAAAATAACAAAAAGTTTTTGATTTGCGTATAATATTATTTTATTGAAGAATGTGTGATTGAAATGATATCAAATCGCTATTGAAAAATGTATTTTAGTTGAAAAATGGGGCTCAAACATGGGCACTATCTAGTTTTCAGTGCACAATCATTCATATGAGACAAGACATCGACGCATAATACAAAATTATAAGAGCGAATACTCAATAACTAACAATATGCATGATAATTGGTCCAATTTTTTCAATCCCTGTGGCCATTCTTCCAAAAAAAAAAAAAAAAAAAAAAAGGGAGTTTTGAATAGCATTTTAGGACAATATGTAGTTAAAAAAAAATAGAGAGAAATTTTGGATTTATGTGCTGAAGCGTGAATGTGTAGTTGAAAATGATCATGTAAAACAAAGAATTTGAAAAGAATGGAAATCTGCTTAATAAAATGTTTTTATCTGGGAAATTTTAAAATAAACAATTAGAACATATTAAATTTTGGATAAAAATAAATAAATAACCAAGCCCATTAACTTGTGGATTCTATCCTATCTATGGCTTTGAAAGAAGGTTTTGGACTAGTTTGGACTTGATTTTTAATTGAGCCAGTTTAGGTACGATATTAAGCTGAAATCACTATGAAGGTGGCGTACTTCAAAGAGTTCCATCAATCAAAAGTTAGATTGAAAAAAATCATTCTCCTAAAAAAAAATAATAATAATAAAAAAAATAAAAAAATTCTTTCTTTGACATTTAAATTTTGAGATGTTTGTGACATTTGCTCTCAAGAATGTGCTAGGAGTGTACAGGGACATTTGGGTGTGTAACTGTGTAAGACACAAAGAGCCACGGTCAAAAGTTGGACAAGCGGAGTAATGCATGTAAAATATTAATCGAGTGATGATACATTTGGAGTTGTACTAAACCTTTATCTATTCAAGTCTAGGACAAGAGAAGCAAGCAGGTTGACCTCTTTCAAATTGAATCGTCCTTTCGACGAAGGCGTTTGAAATTATTACTAACGATAATCAGGCGCAGAGCCAGCACCAGGCGAGGGGGCGTGGCCGCACGTGCTGGCTCCACCGGAATGTTCAAGAATGCCAGCGCCGCCGAGTAGCAACAGTGAAGTTGCTGGAAGGTGAAAGGAATGAGATGAGTTCAAAGAAATTCTTTTTTTTTCCTGGGTTTCACTCTGGCAGCCGGCTGATGGAGGAGGATGAATTGATCACATAATGGTCATTGGTCCATGGACAATTGGACATTATTTGGGCCTTTTTTTGTTTAAAAAAATTAGGCCCAATTTTGCTTACAAATTGCAATAAGTTATTCCCCAATCCGAGTCCGACAATATCCAAATGAAGAAGGGTCCGAATGTTCGATTCCAAACAGCAATCTCCACAATCGGCTATCAATTTCTCATTCCCAAATCCAAGAGCTTGCAATTTGCAAAGCCTTTTCCTCCCTAACTCCCTTCCTAGTTCCTAATTCTGTTCAACCATGCCGCCAGCCATGAGCCATTAGCCAAGTCCAAAAGTTTCAAGCTTGGTTCTTCTTCTATCGAGTTCGACTACCGTTCTAGGGTTTCGAGACTTTCAACCTCGCAGTGCCCGTTCTGGTCAGCAGACAGCTGGGGCGATTTTCGCCTGGTGACTGTCGACTAGTGGTGAGTGGTCTATGTTCCACTTTATTGCTTTTTTTTTTTTTGGTATTGTTTTTGTTCTATTTTGTTGGCTATTTTTACTTGATTTGTTGAATAAATAATAACGAATGTTGTTATCTCATGTCTGTAAATTGTAATAATTGTTATTATTTATTAGTCTTATAAATTATGAGTTATGAACTTATGATTTATGTTTTGTGATGGAGAATTGTGATTGTGATTTAGGATAAGTAATTTATACTTTATGAGACATTGTTATGAATCTTATGATTATTGATTTGGGAATTTATGGTTCGGAAACTGGGGAAAGGGAAAAAAATTAATTGAAAAGATGTCATGTTGGCCTCTCAATACCCATGCGTATTTGGTATTTTTTTTTTTTTTAACAAAATCTTCGTAAATGATCTGACTATTACGATTATCGACGGTCAACTTCCGCCTGACGATAACTACTGTTCATTCGAGCTTATTAGTCATTGTCTTACCGAGCTACTTCCTTCAACAGGAAGCGAGAGACCTATCAACACAAAGTTCTTTCAGTCGGGTTTGGATGTGCTCCAAGAATCAAAACTTGAAAACAGCATTTTATTTTGTTTCATTACGAATACATTTTAATTTTAGTGTCCAGAGGATGAAAATGGGTTGCAGAGAATCTTCCAATCCAAATAGGCAGTTGACTTTTTTTCCCCTAAAAAGGCTTTCCTCCCTTCAAGATCAACAGCTCCTTACTCTGAACCCGCCCCCCCTTTCAAAATATCTTGAACCCAGTTTGGTATATTCAAAAATGCTCCAAATTTTCTGGTAATCAGATTTTCTTGATAATATGCAATAAGAATTTAGAGGTACTTTTAATATTAGTCATGTCAAACAACCAATTTTCCACTTTAACCAAAAAAATTTGACATTCACCCCAAAGGCCTATTTTTGTGTAAAAGACAAGTATACCCTTAAATGAGTTATTCAATTACAAAAATAAAAATCTGTTAAAAAGACCAAAATATCCTTAAGTTACAAATTAAATCCAAACACCTCTCAATTGAGATTTGAAAACGAAGTCACTCTTTTTCACTAGTTTACTTTAACACGATAAAAACTCTTTCATTTTTCATCCACTTCAACCTCAAAATTTCATAAACTTATCAGCTATCAACCTCAACAAAAATATTTCATTAAATTTCAGCACTTTAATTCGGTAAGTATCTTTTTCTAGTATTTAATTTTGTTTTTATTGAAGTCATATATTTTTTTAAATGGTAGAGAAAATAATATTAGAACCGAAGTGAAGGCCGGCACCGATCGTCGGAACGAATTATGGTCCGTTACAGACCATATGGACCATTAAAATGGTCCGCAACGAACATGGTCCGTTGCGGACCATGTGGTTCGGATTCGGACCCGAATTTTTCTTCTTTTTTTTTTATTTTCTGAATCAATTTTAATTTTTATGTTAAAAAATTTAATTAAATATGAAATAAATAATATATATGTTAAGATAATGAACGAAATTTAGAGATAGATTAAATAGAAATTTATTTTTATTTTGACTTAAATATATGTTTAGTAATTAAATATACGAAATAAATAATAAATGTATGTTTAATAATAAATATATGTTTAGTGAATTAATTTTGGAAACAATTGATATAATTAATTAAAGAAATACTTAAATGAAAATATTAATATATTTTAATTCAAATAAATAATCAAAATAGAGTAATTAAACATGAAATCAATAATATACATAATTAACGAAATATTTAAAGAATAAATGAAACTGAATAATAATTTTCTTACTTAACCAATTAAGATAATTAATTAAAAAAATAGTAAAATGAAAAATCGAATAAAATATTATTATTTTTATTCAAATAAATAATTGAAATAGAATAATTAAATATGAAATGAATAATATACATAATTAACA
>NW_019251867.1:5319-16302 GCF_002742605.1 Olea europaea var. sylvestris | reverse complement strand
AGCAAAAAAAAGCTGATCGCCATCGATTGGTTTAAGCAGTTGGAGTAATAACGAATCAATAATCTGTCCAAAGAATTGCAAGTCCTTTAACGGATAGAAGGACTATAAAAACGACCGATGGAGTATGTTGATATGCTCCTCATCCAATCCCTCAATCACGGTCGCATAACTGGAAAATTTACAATACGTCGTAACTTTTCCCAAATGAGCTCTCAGATCATTGTCCATATGATATTCCATCCTACAAAAATAATACATGTTAAAACCATATATAAAATATTATAAATAAAATATCGTATCTTCAAAATTAACCAATTAGATTTCATATTAATAAAGCAATAAATAGATTCATACAATCACATATTAAAACAGTTAAACAAAAAAAAAATCTCACATATTTGATTATTTAATATTTCATTAAAAATTATATTTCGTTAATTATCTGAATGTATATATTACTCATTTCATATTTAATTATTCGATTTCGATTATTTATTAAAAATAATAATATTTAATTCGATTTTTCATTTCACTATTTCTTTAATTAATTATCTCAATTCGATAAGTAAGAAAATTATTATTCAATTTAATTTATTATTTAAATATTTTGTTAATTATGCATATTAATCATTTCATATTTAATTATTCTATTTCGATTATTTATTTGAATAAAAATAATACTATTTAATTCGATTTTTTCATTTCACTATTTTTTTAATTAATTATCTTAATTCGATAAGTAAGAAAATTATTATTTAATTTATTTTATTTTTTAAATATTTAGTTAATTATGCATATCAATCATTTCATATTTAATGATTCTATTTCGATTATTTATTTCAATAAAAATAATAATATTTAATTCAATTTTGCATTTCACTATTTTTTAATTAATTGTCTTAATTCGATAAGTAAAAAAAATATTATTCTATTTAATTTATTCTTTAAATATTTCGTTAATTAAGCATATTACTCATTTCATATTTAATTATTCTATTTCGATTATTTATTTGAATAAAAATAATACTATTTAATTCGATTTTTCATTTCACTATTTTTTAATTAATTATCTTAATTCGATAAGTAAAAAAAATATTATTCTATTTAATTTATTCTTTAAATATTTCGTTAATTACATATATCACTCATTTCATATTTAGTTATTCTATTTCGATTATTTATTTCAATAAAAATAATAATATTTAATTCGATTTTTCATTTCACTATTTCTTTAATTAATTATCTTAATTCGATAAGTAAGAAAATTATTATTCAATTTAATTTATTATTTAAATATTTTGTTAATTATGCATATTATTCATTTCATATTTAATGATTCTATTTCAATTATTTATTTCAATAAAAATAATAATATTTAATTCGATTTGTCATTTAACAATTTCTTTAATTAATTAGCTTAATTGGTTATGTAAGAAAATTATTATTCAATTTAATTTATTTTTTAAATATTTAGTTAATTATGTATATTATTCATTTCATATTTAATTATTCTATTTTGATTATTTATTAGAATAAAAATAATAATGTTTTATTCGATTTTTCATTTTACTATTTCTTTAATTAATTATCTTAATTGGTTAAGTAAGAAAATTATTATTCAATTTCATTTATTCTTTAAATATTTCGTTAATTATGTATATTATTGATTTCATGTTTAATTACTCTATTTCGATTATTTATTTGAATTAAAATATATTAATATTTTCATTTAAGTATTTTTTTAATTAATTATATTAATTGTTTCCATAATTCAATTTAATTTTTTTCTATTATAGGTTCGTTATGGACTGTAACGGACCATCCAAGTCTGTTACGGACCGATTTTCTGGAGCTCACTGGAAAACTCCATTTTCGGCGAGCTCCGTCTCATTTTTCCAGTTTTTCCAACATTTCAATCTCAAATTCGATCTTTTCTTCCATTTTAACCATAAAAATTGAATTTAACTCATTCAAACTTACACATTTTCAAAAAAAATTATTTATAGAGAACATGTCTAACCTTCCAAAAAATAGCGTTTCTCCGGCTGATCGTGGTGTGTTCAGAGAGGTCGAAGTGAGACAGGTCCGGGTCGTCGGTAGGCGGCAGATCCGGACTCCTTTTTTTCTTTTTTCTTTTTTCTCCTCTTTTCTCTCTCTATTTCTCTTTTCTTGGTTTGCAAATGAGGGGGGTATTTTCGACCATAACAATTTTGTTTACATTTCTTTTTTTCTTTTTTTTATTGCGAAAATTTTGGTCAAAGGCCACTGTGGAAAAGTAAGTGGGTGGGTGGGGCAGCCATTAGCCACCATTTCCTCTAAGAATTTATGTAAAAAAAAATTAGAATTCATTGAATTCATAGTAGGAGGGCTACTTCAGTATAAGACTAATACTGATTAGTTCCGTGGAGTTAACATGGGAAAAATGGGCTCTTTTCTGGCGGATTGATTGATCCTAGATTTTCTTTCTTCTATGGGAGGAACAATTTGTTTTAGTTATTGATGAACTATCAAGATTTTGGAACTTCTATAATTATGGTGGCACTGGCACCATGAATGCTGTTTGTGTTTGCACCATAATGATTTTGTGCACATTGTCGCGAGGGCTGAAGTTGCTGCTGGGACTGAAATATGGTAGGCGGGCAAGGAATGCGTGGAGACGATGTCCATTCACTAAATTAATGAAAAAACACACTCTTTTCCACACTGTTCTCATGCCAGAGGCCATTGCACTCTTAAACAATTAAGATAGCTTGTTTTTAGCTAATAACCCATTTAGGCTAACTTTTTTTTAACCCTTTTTCCAAAAACTTGAGATTCAACTTTCGTTAAGCTTGTTGTTGAGACAAAGAGTTATCAGAAATGGAGATGTCACTAGAGATTTTGGGAGAAAATGTTTTTTTGCCCTTGCATATACATTTCTTTCACATTGAGTTTCACCAGAACGAGATGCAGACATTGGTTGACAAATGACTCATTTACACTATCGTTGAGTATATAATTACAAATGTTGAGCATGCATACACACATCTTACTGCCTCGCAAGAATCAAATTGTGACAAGATTTTCGTGTTCAAGTCACCAAATAGTAAGGATTTTCGGTTGAATCACATGACTCACACATGGAATTTCTGATTAAAAAATAGATATCTGATTGAGTCATTTTCTCAAAATAAAAGCAAGAATGTTGTAATAATTAGTAGCGAGTTTGAAACATTACACATTAAAAAACTAAAGTAAAAACTGAATAAACTGTAGGGATGATTTCCACCGAACTCCAAGTACAAAATCGGGCTCAGTTTACCAATTCATCGACACCACCAAGGTTGAGACAACTCCAAGAAACCACCACAGCCGTCGCCCCACTCCGGTTGCTATAGGTTGGGAAAGTGAAGTCCAATGATGTGCCCACAAAGAATTAACCACAAAGGTCACAGTGAAGTAAAGCAAGAAGTCGAGAAGAGAGTCTCACAAAGGAAAGGGAAAATAAGCACACTCCATGGAGGCCGAGAGGAAGGTGGGATTATATGCCAAGTAAATGTCCAAAATAGGTAAGTTAGGTTAGGGTTAAATTGTGGACCAAAACAAGGCTCGACTCAATAAAAGTGGGCTTCAAAATAATAATATAGCCTTCCAAGGAAATGGGGCGAACCGTGAGCAACACTATTTAAAATAGGTTGCTTTGAACGGTCCATAAAAATGTGGATTGTGTTGTCTCGATAATTGTGTCGATGTACTAGTAAATCATATGGCAAAAGCCGATTGATAATAAAATTGAGGTTACATCATAGCCCGGGGAGGTCGTTTGACAACAAATTGCCTAACAACCTCCACCTTGGTGTCAAGGGACCTGCAAAAGAAAATTGTCTCCCATTAGTGACACCTCTAATAAAAAACCAATAAAATTGGAAATCATTTACCTGTACCAATGTTTAGAAATTCCTTGCAACTCCTAAACTTTGCCAGTGACAGTACCTTCGTCCCCATATCAGATGGGTTGTAGTGGGTATGGACTTCTCAAGTCTTACCACCTCTTGAGATACTATATCTCTAATGAAGTGGAGTCTAACATCAATGAGTTTAGTGCGCTCATGAAAAACAAGATTCTTGCATAAATGTATGGATGACCGACTATCAGAATACACTACCACATAATCATTCAGGACACACAGTTCATGAAGTAAACATCTAAGCCATAGAGCTTCTTTAATAGCTTCAGTGGTAGCAATATATTCTGATTCTATAGTGGATAGTGCAACAATATGTTGTAACTGTGATTTCCAACTTACACATGAATTAGATAAGGTAAACACGTAAGATGAAGTAGATTTCCTACCATCCCTATCTCCCGCATAGTCAGCATCTACAAAACCCTTTAATTTTATGCCTTCTTTATTAGCACTAAACTTTAAGCCTACGTTACTAGTACTGTTCAAGTACTTTAACAGCCACTTTAGCGCTTTCCAATGTTCAGAGCCCGAATTAGCCATATATCTACTGAGAGTACTAACAGCAAAACCTAAATTAGGTCTAGTGCAAACCATCAAATATATTATGGAACCAATCACATTAGAGTAAGGCACTCTACTCATGTATTCAACTTCACGCTCATTGCAAGGAGATTGTTCCTTCGATAAAACAAAATGATTAGCAAGAGGCAACGTGAGAGGTTTGCAATCACTCATATTGAATTTTTTCAATACTTTGGATATGTATGGAGACTGATGCAAAAACAAAACAGAATTTGACCTCTCTCTTTTGATTTCAATACCTAAGATTCTCTTAGCCTTACCTAGGTCTTTCATGTCAAATTCACCACTTAGTTTTTCTTTTATGTTATTTATCCACTTAGAGGATGATCCAATCAAAAGTATGTTGTCCACATAGAGCAACAAAAATAGATAATTATCATCAGTCTCATTGTGTTGAAAATATAGGCAGTGATCAAATTTACTTCTTTGGAACCCTATAGTGAGTACAAAGGAATCAAACCTCTTGTACCACTGTCTAGGAGATTGTTTTAACCCATACAAGGATCTTCTCAGAAAACACACATAATCAGGTTTTGACTTATCCTTAAAACCTTTAGGTTGATTCATGAAAATTTGTTCATCAAGCTCACCATGTAAGAAAGCAGTTTTTACGTCAAGTTGTTCAAGTTCCTAGTCAAAATGTGCAACTAATACGAGCATGACCCTAATAGTGGTGTACTTGACAACTGGTGAGAAAATTTCATTATAATCAACGCCCTCCTTCTGTATGTAGCCTTTAGCCACTAACCTAGCTTTAAACCTTAGGGGTTCTAAGCTGCTAGTTCCTTCCTTAACCTTAAAACCCATTTGCAATCAACAATTGATTTGTTCTTAGGCCTAGGTACTAGCTCCCAAGTATGATTCTTTTCTAGAGAACTCATCTCTTCTTTCATTGCCTTAAGTCATTTATTAGATTGATCACTGCCTATTGCTTCTTCAAAGGTCTTTGGCTCTTTATCAGCGAGTTCTTCATAACTAGCTTGGGCAAAAGCTAATTCAGATTCAAAATCGAACATTCTTGGTTCTCTCGTCTGTCTCCTTAATCTATCCTTAACTAAGTTATAGTTAGCTAAATGATTTTCTTCCTCATAGTGTTCTTCTATCTATTTCGTTACTATTCTCCCCTTCGGGTTCCTGAGTTCGAGTCTCTACCTCATTTGAAACAGTAGGGGCAGGTGGACTGAGTTTTCCTAACTCCACCTTAAACTGGTCTCTCTCTTCACCTGATTCTACTTCACTCTCAGGTTCAGTTTCCCCTTCAATACACGGCATCTCATTTTCGTTAAACGTGACATTTTTACTTATGATGATTTTAACCCCTTTTGGCTTCTATCCCATAACCTATAACCCTTAACACGCTCGGGGTATCCTAGGAAAACACACTTCCTAGCTCTAGGCTCCAGCTTACCCTCACTTTGATGAGAAAAAGCTGTACAGCCAAAAGTTATAAGTACCAATTAATCACTCAGTTTACCCAACCATCTCTCATGCAGAGTGTCACCATTCAATGTAGCAGAAGGAGTCAGATTAATCAAATAGCAAGCGGTCATAACAGCCTCACCCCAAAATGACTTGGGAACACCTGAACTAATCATCATGCAACGTACTTTATCAAGTATGGTCATATTCATCCTTTCTGCTACCCCATTTTGCTGAGGGGTGTAGGAAACGGTCTTATGTCTAGTTATGCCACTTTCTTTACACATACTATCAAATTCTTTAGTACAGAATTCTAGGCCATTATCTGTCCTTAAAATTTTGATTTTCTTGCCAGTTTGGTTTTCCACTTGTCTCTTCCAATTATTAAAACTATTGAAGGTCTCAGATTTATCCTTCAAAAGATAGACCCATACTTTCTAGTGTAGTCATCAATAGTAGACAGGAAATACCTATTTCCACCCAATGTGGGATTACTAGCAGGACGCCATAGATCAGAGTGCACATATTTGAGCATGCCTTTAGCTTTAATAACACTCGTGGAGAAAGAAGTTTGTGATGCTTACCAACACACAATGATCACAAAATGGAAAATCTGACACACAGTCATTACCAAAAGCACCCTTTTCATTAAGTAGCTTAAGTCCCTTGACCCCTACGTGAGCAAGTCTATTATACCATGTGTGTGTGTGATCAATCTTGGTAGAGGAGATAGAGGAATTCATACCTCTAATCACTTTCCCAGCAGTAATGTATATATCGTTTTTCTTAATTCCCTTAATGGAAACTAAAGCACCCTTAATCATTTTTAGCATACCATTTCCAATTTTACCTTTAAAGTCATCCTTCTCAAGTCTCCCTACTAAGATCAGATTCCTAGACAATTCAAGAATATATCTAACATCCTTTAACGTATACACAAAACCTGTGTCAAATTTTACGTTTATGTCACCAGTTCCAGCAATAGTATGGGCAAAGTTATCACACGGTACAACATGCCCAACGTTAGATTCATGCAACTTATAAAATCAATTCTTTTCAGACGTCACATGAAAAGATGCACCAGAATCAAGTATCCACTCATGGATGCGAAAATTAGCAGTTAGATTTAATTCAGCAGTGTATGCAACTGGACTTGTAATCATATAGACCTCACCACCATTTATATCGGAAGTAGATGCTAACACATTTACATCATCTCTCTCCTTAGCCTTTAGCTTACCCTTTTCTTTATGACAATCTTTTATAAAATGCCTTGTGTTTCCACAACCATAGCATTTTCTCGCCTTAGTCCTAGATTTTGATCTAGACCTACCTTTGCTCTTCTTTTTCCATCCATTACCACTTGACTCGCCACTAGTTTGATATCCCTCATGACTATTTTGCCTAAATTGAGTTCTACCCCGCATCATATGTACCTCACCGTTCCTCTTATCATGTTTTTCAGCCCTAATTTCCATTTCTTTACTTCTAAGGGAATCTATGACAATTTCAGGTGTTAACGTGTCTCTACCATACTTAATGACGTTCTTAACTTCGTTATAGGAATCAGGGATTGCATTGAGCAAAATTATAACCTTATAAGTTTCGGACACAGTCTCATCACAATTAACTATATCTTGCACCAATTTGTTAAACACATCTAGATTGTCATCAAGATCCTTTGAAGAATCCATTTTGAAATTGAAAAAAACGTTCAAGCAGGTAAAGTTTATTCGGTGTAGACTTAAGCAAATGGCAAGTCTTCTAATTTCTTCCAAAGTTCTTTAATGGTTTTCAGTTTACCCACCTTTCTTAAAACGGCATTAGACAAGTGTAAAATAATTGAGGTATAAGCAAGCTCATCGGCTTCTTCTCTTTGTTCTTGTGAAAAATCAGTTGAAAAATTGCCTTCAATGACTTTTGAAACTTTTTGTTGGACTAAAATACCCTTCATTTTTTGTTGTCAAATAGCAAAGTCACCATTTCCATTAAAAATTTCCAAATCAAAACTGTGAGTTGTCATCTTCACACAATAGTCAAAAATGTACAAACCACAATCAAACCACACAAAGTAGTCCTAGGGTCACGAACAATATACACCATTCTAGATTCCCAGGATTTCGTAAGACTCGCGGTCTTAGATCAAGGGAATGTTCGAACGGGTAAGATCACGATATTTCTAATGGATTAAGTAAGCAGCGGAAATAACAATGCAGCAAAAAATACGTCTAGCAGATAACTAGTCCCATGGTAATTAGATCACTAAGAATTACAAAACTGATTTTAACCAAAAACAAATACTCAATCAAAAAGATCAATCCAGAGCACATAACCCTAATTCTAGCACAAGCAATGGTTGCCATGCAATGATAACCCCAACCTATTGTCACCCCACACGGTGACGCGCTAATGCTGAAAAATTAACGGGTTAAGCCAATTTACCAGAATGGACGTGCCTGAGTCCGTATAATCGAGAGAGATGCGAATCTACTGCTTTAGGGCCGCAATCTTGGCCTAAAGTAATTCAGTAGATATATGCAGTTTCAACCGTCGATCCACGGGGGCAAAATTGTCCAACTTTTTCTGTGTAACCTGAAACAGGAAATAAACAGTGTCAGTGCGTTCAGGGGATTAAAATGAGCAAACTGCCCGAAGGAAGTTCACCCAGAATTGCCGCCACGCGTCGCCACGCGCTACACACGAAGGGGCGCCTCAGCCTGCTGGTTCAAGATATGGGATCGATAATTGTGTTGTCTCGATAATTGTGTCGATGTACTAGTCAATCATATGGCAAAGGATGATTGATAATAAAACTGAGGTTACATCATAGCCCGGGGAGGTCGTTTGACAACAAATTGCCTAACATAAACTTTCATTAACGAACATCAATTAAAATTTCATGTTATCCCTATAGTCACATTTATCCTTTGAATGAAGATCCTTCCACTTGGCACCGTCTAATTTTTCTTTACTTTAGCATCATGCGCTTTACTCCGCTTTATAGAAGAGAGGCCCTTCGAGAGTGAAATGCAAGAGCAAGTGACGATTAGTGACTGAAGCATCTTTGGCAATTATGACAACATCATTAATGTTGTCGTCAATAATTGTTTACTGTTTTGTTGGTGATATCGATGATATTAGTGTTAGCAATTCCTTCTAAACCCACTTATAAATATTGATTTTCAGTAACAAAAATATATTTAATGCTATATAGGAGAAATTGCATAGAGAAAGCACCACAAATTCTTGTGCATTTAAAAATCAATATAAATTTAATGCTAAAAATTGAAAATTCAACAAACATCTCCAGTAGAAATGCTAATATTCTTCTCCACAAACCCCTCTATAATTCTGAGTTTTCTCAAGCAATTCAGATTAAAGGTTTTTGGGGATATAAGAAGAGTTTTTGATTTGGAAACCTCCTCAAGGCATTTTGACTACAAAAACTAAGGTTTGTTTTGTTATAATCCGGACCAGATTTGAAACCACTTTGTTAAAAGTGGAATAGTTTTGATATCAATTTGTTGAGAATCTAGCCAAATAATTAAAGAATGAGACAATGTGGAAAATATGAAAATAATGGATCATAAAGGAAACAAGATTTACGCAAAAATCGAAATTCGAGAAAATCACAAATAGAGACAGAGAATTCACTATAATCAATAGTAAGGAGTTACAAATAATCTCTTTGCACCAATAGCTAATTGGATAATTGGTCAATTTCAATATGTTTTTGATACCACATATTTATAACCAAAAAATCCCCAACATATTAGGAGAATTATTACATGAAGAATTCAATATAAAGTGAAGTCCCAATACAATGAGTAAAATTAATAAGGATCTGTTTGATTGCAAGAATGAAATTTGGATGGAAATAAAACAAATTTCAAAGAATTGAATTGTCTAGAACTTATTTTACTGAAAATTGTCAATTAAATGTGTTTTATTGATATAATTTTTCACCAAGAAAATTTTGACATTTTAAATCTTTTGGTATTTGTTTGGCTTTGTTTCCATGAAAATATAGAATTTGTTTTCAATTGTCAAAATAAGGGAAAAAAAACCTGGAAAACCAAATATCACCAAACCCATGAGAAAACCAATTCCTCAAAAAGGTGGAAAATAGGGTGTTGCCAAGGAAACCAAATGTCAAGAAATTTTGGCCAATCAAACATGCAAAAATGTGGAAAATGAAATTTAATTTCCTACTTTCATGGAAAATTTGTGCAATCAAACAGGGCCTAATATAATATTCGGGATGAAATATGAGTAAAAAAGCTGCCAAAAAGGGGAATCATTCTTCTTACACTTCTTGAACACTTTGAAAACTTTTTCAAATCTATTACCAACTCTCAATATGTAACGCCCCGACCCTTAGTGGACCGGAACGCTACTTACTTTACTTAGCTTAACCGGTGGTTTAGTAACAAGTGTATACGTTTTAGCGGAAGCTTACATTTTCGGATAATAATTTAAATAACAATACTTCAAATACTTTAAACAAAAACACTGAATCATTTTTCAAAACAACAAAATGTAATTTATTTGAAGAAAACATAACTTGTTCTCGCATTCTGCGTTATTCAAACTTTAAAGAAATAACATTGGAAAACATTTCATAAAAATAAATCTAAATCACTTATTCACCGGATTTTCATGGGCTCGTTGCATCACTCTCCATCTTCTCCTCCATTCATGCCCAAGGTAGAATTCCTTCAATTTGTAGAGATTAAACCCGTGAGTTGAAAAAATTCAATAGGTGTCATAGGTGCATTCGTGATCAAGCTATACATTTCAAAATATTAACTTTATAACTTTTCATACATGCCGTACCCGGAGGCATCATTTGACATGAAGGGGTATGCCGTACCCGAGGGCACCATTTGACATGCGAACATTTCTTCAACATAGAGGGGTATGCCATAATGGAGTACCATTTGACATATAATCATTAACATAGAGGGATATGTCGTACCGGAGTACCATTTGACATACAAATATTAACATGAATCGAAACTTATAACTTAACACG
>NW_019251867.1:0-1384 GCF_002742605.1 Olea europaea var. sylvestris | reverse complement strand
ACACATTTATTCAAATTATATTGAGTCACATCATACATTCGATTGGAAAGCACATTACATTTGACTACAAAGGAAAATGTAACAAATATGGAACACAAAACATAGCATGTACAACAATACAACTTGTACATCTTATCTATAATGTTTCAAATATTGTTTTTACTAGTTTCGGATAGAAATTGATACCCTGTGATCCAAAATGGTATCTGATCATTTTAAACGTATAACTGACGTTTCTACTCATTTAGTGTTTGTTTCGATTCATTCATGCCCATAACCACGTGAAAGTATAGGGGTGAAAGTTTTAACTACATTTCAACTTTATGGTTGATACAATTGTTCAAATTATAGTGAGTCACTCCATAATTCGATAGGAAACTACACTACACTTAACAAGTATGCTATACAAAACATAGCATGTACAATCATTTAACTTGTACGTTTTATCTATGATATTTCAAACATTATTTTTACTCGTTTCAGAGTAAAATTGATACCACATGACTCAAAACAACATCTGATTATTTTAAACATATAGCCGACATTTCTATTCATTTAGTGTTCGTTTCGGATCATTCACGACCGTAACCACGTGAAAGTTTAGGGATGAAAGTTTTTATTACATTTCGAAGTTGCGATCGACACATTTGTTCAAACTATAGTGAGTCAATTCATAATCCGCTACGAAGCCACATTTCACTTGACAAAAAAGAAAAACATAAATAATAAGTATAGTATCCAAAATATAGCACGTATAGTTGTTTAATCTATACGACTCATGTATGATGTTTCAAAGCACGTTTCACTAGTTTTGGAATGAAATCGACACCCCATGACCCAAAACAGCATCTAGTCATTTTAAACACAAGGTTGCTGTTTAGGTTTTAGGTTTTAGGGTATTGGGTTTATGTTTTAAGATATAGGGTTTACAAAATAGAAAAACATGTAATTATTCAACATGTAAAAATCACGTATGATGTTCGAACACTATTTTATTAGTTTTGAAGTGAAATTCATATCCCGTGAGACCAAATGGCATTTGATCATTTTAAATGGAGGGTTGTCGTTTAGGGTTTAGGTTTAAGGTATAGGGTTTACTTTTTAGGGTATAGGGTTTAGAAAACAGAAAAACATGTAATTGTTCAACATGTACAAGTCTATATATGATGTTCAAAACACTATTTTACTAGGTTTGAAGTGAATTTGAGACCCATTGACCAAAACGACATGTTATCATTTTACACGTAAGGGTGCCATTTAAAGGGTAGAGTATACCAAAATATAGCTCGTGTAATCGTTCCATATGATCAAGTGAAATTGAGATCCTGTTACCCAATACCACATGTCATTCCAATACTTGTTTCTTAGTGAGATCGAGGCCTCG
>NW_019251866.1:1055-1261 GCF_002742605.1 Olea europaea var. sylvestris | reverse complement strand
GCGATTTTTGTTTCCGATCAATCAGTTAAATTTTAGTCGATTCCGACACCGCCGCGAAAAATGACGAAATTGCCCCCGGCTCCTTTTTTGTTTCCGATCAATCAATCAAATTTTAGTCGATTTCGACACCGTCGTGAAAAATGACGAAATTGCCCCCGGCGCGATTTTTGTTTCCGATCCATCAGTCAAATTTTAGCCGATTCCGA
>NW_019251866.1:0-801 GCF_002742605.1 Olea europaea var. sylvestris | reverse complement strand
CGATCAATCAGTCAAATTTTAGCCGATTTCGACACCGTCGCGAAAAATGACGAAATTGCCCCCGGCGCGATTTTGGTTTCCGATCAATCAGTCAAATTTTAGCCGATTTCGGCACCGTCGCGAAAAATTACGGAATTGCCCCCGGCGCATTTTTTTTCCGATCAATCTGTCAAATTTTAACGGATTCCGACACCGTGGCGAAAAATGACGAAATTGCACCCGGCGCGATTTTTGTTTCCGATCAATCAGTCAAAATTTAGCCGCTTCCGACACCGTCGCAAAAAATGACGAAATTGCCCCCGGCGCGATTTTTGTTTCCGATCGATCAATCAAATTTTAGTCGATTTCGACACCATCGCGAAAAATGACGAAATTGCCCCCGGCGCGATTTTTTGTTTCCGATCAATCAGTCAAATTTTAACGGATTCCGATACCGTCGCGAAAAATGACGAAATTGTCCTCGGCGCAATTTTTGTTTCCGATCAATCAGTTAAATTTTAGTCGATTCCGACACCGTGGCGAAAAATGACGAAATTGCCCCGGCGCGATTTTTGTTTCCGATCCATCAGTCAAATTTTAGCCGATTCCGACACCGTCGCGAAAAATGACGAAATTGCCCCCGGCTCAATTTTTGTTTCCGATCAATCAATCAAATTTTAGCCAATTTCGACACCGTCGCGGAAAATGACGAAATTGCCCCCGACGCGATTTTTGTTTTCGACCAATCAGTCAAATTTTAGCCGATTTCGGCACCGTCGCGAAAAATTACGGAATTGCCCCCGGCGCATTTTTTTTTCCGAA
>NW_019251865.1:0-1261 GCF_002742605.1 Olea europaea var. sylvestris | reverse complement strand
CATTACAAAACTTGAGTTTGCAGCACTTGACATATCTGGTAAAAATTATCTATCATGGATACTGGATGCTGATATCCATCTCGCCTCAAAGGGTCTAGAAGAGACAATAAAAGAAGAAAACAATGAATCCCTACAAGATCTTGCAAAAGCACTCATTTTCCCCCGTCACCATCTTCACGATGGATTAAAAATTGAATATCTCACTAAGAAAGATCCATAAGTTTTTTGAAAAAAGTTAACTGAAAGATTTGATCATCAGAGGACTATAATCCTCCCCAAAGCCCGTTATGAGTGGATGCACCTTCGTTTGCAAGACTTTAAAACGGTTAGTGAGTACAATTTGAGTTGTTCGGAATATGTTCAAAGTTGACTTTGTGTGGAGAAAAAAATCACCGATGAAGATATGCTGGAAAAAACTTTCTCCACCTTTCATGCCTCGAATGTGCTCCTACATCAGTAATATCGTGAGCGTGGCTTCAAAAAGTACTCAGAACTTATATCTTGCCTACTAGTTGCTGAACAAAATAATGAATTGTTGATGAAAAATCACGGATTACGTCCAACTGGTTCTGTACCATTGCCTGAAGCAAATTGTACTACATTGTCAAAAGCAAATACAATATCAAGATAAGGACGTGGACACGAACGTGGACGTGGACAGGGACACGGACACGGACGTGTACTTGGAATAAATCATGGAAGAAATAATCAACAAAGTTATCAACAATAAAGCAATAAATTCAAAAGGCACAAAGCAAACGAGAGTGGCAAATCTAAAAAGGAGTATGAAGAAAGTTGCTTCAGATGTGGAATGAAAGGGCATTGAGCACGTATGTGCCGTACCTCAAAACATCTTGTGGATCTCTACCAGAGATCAATCAAGGGAAAAGAAAAATTGGAAGCTAATTTTGCTGATTATGATGGTCCAATTGATGTGACTCATTTGGATGTCTTCGATTTCTTTACTGATTCAAATGAAAATATTGACCATTTGGTTGGGGGTGGTTTGATAGAAGATATAGATTAATTTACTAGTATTTCTTTCGTTTTAAAAATTTAGTCTGAAATATGTTTTTACTTTTCTGCACAAAAATAAAAAACTCTATTATACACCGTTTATTTCATGATATTAAGTAATGTTTACTTCTTTAAATCTAAATTCAAGTTTTTTTTAAAAATTTTTTGTTTATTTTGTTATATTTATCGATTCATGATGGATAGTCAAGACAGCTGCTTAATTGATAGTGCAACTACACATACT
>NW_019251864.1:0-1261 GCF_002742605.1 Olea europaea var. sylvestris | reverse complement strand
CATGGAATTGAAGTGCAGTCCCCTTCAACTTTCGATCTAGATCTGTGCGACCGTAGGCCATTTGTGCTTTGCGGTCGCACACCTTTGGCTCTTCACTCCGTCTTCGTCCGTCTTTATCATGTTAATCCAAGTCTCTTCGACCTTCGACCCCAACATGAAACTTGTTTCATGTTGTGTCCCGAACATGATTTTATCAACGATTGTCTTGACGAGCAATCTCATCGCCTCTTTTACTCGCTTCGTCCTTGTTCGAGTCATCCGACCGCCCTCGACCATCAACGGATCTTTCTTCGGGCTTGACGTTGGACTTGACCTTGACGCCTGCGGCTCCTAGATCACATCAGATTGATTGTTATCGATGAGAAGTTTTAAAGATATTTATTTTCTCCAACTCCGCACAGTGGTGAAAGGCAGTGCCAGGTGACTTAATCACCACTTGTCCTCGCCATTTACATCTCTGTACTCGCTGGGTTGTAGGGTGCAGAAGTGGCTGTGCTGCCTTTGACGCGAACAAACTTTGCGAAAGATTTCCTTTGAAGTATTCGAATATCTTTACGTGTCCTGATGCTTTACATGAGTGTTCTGCCATGCATGAGCTCAAGGATATTTTTGTTGCATTTTAATGTATTTCGCCAAAGGTAATTAGCACAAAACGTCCCAACCTTTTAAGGTTTTTGTGAAAAACGTCTCTATCTTTCATTTTTTGACAATTTCACCCTTACCTTTACCTTTTTATTGCAGAAAATTTCATTCAATCCACTCACTGTTAAAATGCTCCCTTAAATTAAATAAAATGGAATTTTTATTTTCAAAAGGCAAGGATAACATTGTCCAAACAAATTTCTTCATTTTGGCTTTCTTCTTCAAATATTCAAAGTCAAAAGTAATATGAAAATAAAATTATTTGTAAAAATTATTTCATTCAATAAATAAAAAAAATGATGTAAAGGACAGTGTATTTCTAGTTCAAAAGAATTGTGGTTACAGTAATACTTGATTGCTCATAAAATTTTGGAATTGTTTATGAAGAGAACGAATATGTGGGTGATAAACTTGAGATGTTCATCCCCCATTTAGTGCTTATAAAGGGTGTAAATAAGGGGTAAAGTGAGAAGACCAATTATAATATGATTCAGTGAATGGACAATACATATAAATGGAGAAGACGATGAAGATAAATGGGTATTCTTTCCATTTTAGCATGAAATTGAACTAGGTAACAATCCCAACCTTTAAATTGTCTTTGCGCAGAACATCCTTA
>NW_019251863.1:0-1261 GCF_002742605.1 Olea europaea var. sylvestris | reverse complement strand
AATGACAGAAATGGGTTATTGAAGATGTGCTAGTCAAAGTTGATAAATTCATTTTTTCGGCTGAGTTCATCATTTTGGACATGGAGGAGGATTCAAACATCCTTCTAATCTTGGGAAGACCTTTCTTGGCTACCGGAAGAACACTAATTGATGTTTACGATGGAAAGATGATTCTTCGAGTGGACAATGAGTAAGTTATATTCAACATGTTCAAAGTGATGAAACATCCACTGACTTTAGACACCTATTACCAAGTAGATGTTCTTGAAGAGTTGGTGGCAAATACATTTGAGACAGAGTATCAAACAATTTTTTTTGAAGAAATTGTACAATCGGAAGCAACAAGTACAGAAAAATTGAAGGTGTTGTCAACTTGGCCGACCAACCAATAGGAAGGAGGCATTAGCAGTATGAATCTCTTGGCGACAACCTTTCACCCTCAGTACCTTCAGTGGAAAAGGCACCATCTCTTGTACTAAAGCCCTTGCCTTCACATCTCCATTATGCATATTTGGGAAACTCTACAACACTTCTAGTAATCATCGCGAATGATTTGACAAGGAAAGAGGAGAATAAATTGTTGGAGGTACTCAAGTAGCACAAAACAGCAATTGGATGGACAATAGCTGACATCAGGGGAATCAGTCCAACCCTTTGCATGCACAAGATTTTAATAGAGGGCGGGTCAAAGCCATCAGTGGAAGGATAACGCGGGTTAAATCCAACTTTAAAGGAAGTGGTGATAAAAGAAGTACTGAAATTGCTGGATGCAGAAATAATTTATCCCATATCTAACAGTTGATGGGTAAGTCCAGTACATGTTGTGCCTAAAAAGGGTAGAATCACAGTGGAGAAGAACGAGAACAATGAGCTCATACCAACACGGTTAGTGACAGGGTGGAGAGTATGTATAGATTATCGAAGGTTGAATAATGCTACCAAAAATGATCACTTCCCATTGCCCTTCATTGATCAGATGTTAAAGAGGTTAGCAAGTCATTCTCATTATTGCTTTCTGGACGAATATTCAGGGTACAATCAGATAGTTATTGCTCCAGAAGACCAAGAGAAAACAACATTCACATGCCCTTATGGAACTTTTGAGTTTAGAAAGATGCATTTTGGTTTATGCAACGCACCTGCAACCTTTCAACGGTGCATGATGGCTATCTCTTCTAACATGGTAGAAAAGTACATTGATATTTTCATGGACGATTTTTATGTGTTTAGAGACTCATTTGATGACTACTTGGATCAATTG
>NW_019251862.1:0-1261 GCF_002742605.1 Olea europaea var. sylvestris | reverse complement strand
TTTTGATTTCATGATAACTTCGGTTTGTTCGTTTTTGGTGAATTGCTATCTAATTCGATTGGAATCGATCCAACGAATAGTGGTTTTTTATTTCATCATAACTTCGGGTTTGTTCGTTTTTGGCGAAATGCTAGTCTAATTTGACTGGAATCAAGCCAACGATAAGTGGTTTTTGATTTCATGATAACTTCGTGTTTGTTCGTTTTTAGGGAATTGCTTGTCTAATTCGACTGGAATCTAGCCAATGAAAAGTGGTATTTGATTTCATGATGATTTTGGGTTTGTTCGTTTTTGGCGAATCGCTAGTCTAATTAGACTGGAATCGAGCCAACGAAAAGTGGATTTTGATTTCATGATAACTTTAGTTTGTTCATTTTTTGAGAATTGCTGTCTAATTCGATTGGACTCGATTCAACGAATAGTGGGTTTTGATTACTTGATAATTTCGGCTTTGTTCCTTTTTGGCAAATTGCTAGTCTAATTCGATTGGAATCGAGCAACGAAAAGTGGTTTTTGATTTAATGATGACTTCATGTTTGTTCGATTTTGGCGAATTTTTAGTTTAATTCGATTGGAATCGAGCCAATGAAAAGTGGGTTTTGACTTTATGATAACTTCGGGTTTGTTCGTTTTTAGCAAATAGCTAGTCTAATTCGGTTGGAATCGACCCAAAGAAATGTGGTTTTTGATTTCACGATAACTTCGGGATTGTTCTTTTTTGGCGAATTGCAAGTCTAATTCGATTGGAATCGGGCCGATGAAAAGTGGTTTTTGATTTCATGATGAGTTTAGGTTTGTTCATTTTTTGGAGAATCCCTAGTCTAATTCTATTGGAATCGGGCCAACGATGGTGGGTTTTGATTTCATGGTAACTTCGGGTTTGTTCGTTTTTGGCGAATTGCTAGTCTAATTTGATTGGAATCGAGCCAACGAAAAGTGGTTTTCGATTTCATGATGACTTTGGGTTTGTTCGTTTTGGTACTAGTCTAATTCGATTGGAATCGGGCCAATGACGGGGGGTTTTGATTTCCTAATAACTTCGGATTTGTTCCTTTTTAGCGAATTGCTAGTCTAATTTGATTGGAATCGAGCCAATGAAAAGTGATTTTTGATTTCATGATGACTTTGGATTTTTTCGTTTTTGACGAATTCCTTGTCTAATCTGATTGGAATCGGGTCAATTGTGGTGGGTTTTGATTTCATGAAAACTTCGGGTTTGTTCATTTTTGGTGAATTTCTAGTCTAATTTGATTAGAATCGA
>NW_019251861.1:0-1261 GCF_002742605.1 Olea europaea var. sylvestris | reverse complement strand
AACTTGGGTGAAATTTTTGTCGAATTTAACTGAAAACGTGCCGACGAACGAAACACGGATGGCTATTTTGTCAAATTTTACTGAAAATGTGCCAATGAACAAAACTCAGGTGCAACTCATTGGAATATAAAGTTAGAGGCATACATATTACGAAAAATTGTATACTCGTTCTAGTTACCTAAAGTGGAAGTATATCACTAATATGCTTATAATCACTTCCTAAAATTGATTATTAATCTTTTCCATGAAATCCAAAAATTGAATAGAGTGCATCAAGGGCTATAATTCAATTGAAACCATCAATCAATGAATTATTACCAAAAAGTTGGTGTTTCTTACACATGTAAACAAATGAAATTGAAAATTCATGAAAATGAATTTCAGTATCTTATTCAACATTATATGTATAATGGATGCCTGGAAGAAGAAACCATAGATCAAAATATGACAAGGAAGAAAGTGGAACTTGTTTCATCACTAATGATTTGGCAAGAAAAGCAACATTCAAGAAAAGAAAGAAGGGTCTGATGAAGAAGGTGAGTGAACTTAGTACCCTTTGTGGTATTGATATATGTACCATTATATGTAGCCTTTACGAGTCTGAGCCCGAGTCTCACCACTACAATCGTGGCGTCCATCATGTGTTGGCGTAGTTCAAGAGGATGCTGGAGATGGAACAGAGCAAGAAAATGGTGAATCAAGAGGGTTTCTTCAGGCAGGGAATCGCTGAAGCTAGTGAGCGGCTTAAGAAGCAGCATAAGGAGAATGGAGAAAAGGAAATTACTCAGGTTATGTACCAGTGTTTGACGGGTAAAGGGCTGTAAAATTCGATGATGCCAGATTTGAATGATCTTCGGTTGCTTGATCAGAACTTGTAGGAGATTAACAAGAGAATTGATGAGCTCAAAAAAACTAATGCTCCACCTCCTCCTCCACAGTAGGTTTCGCCGCCGTCTTCATCGTAGACACTTTCGGTTAGGAGGTCACAATCAAACTTTCAAATGGTGGGTAAACCGTAAATGCTAATGACAGTCCATAGTTGACGGATCAGGAGAGAGATAAAGGCACAAAGTTGAGTTTGAAGCCGTCGATTTCATAATATATTTATTATATAGGTTTTAAACTTTGAGATTCTTAAAAAAAAAAAAAATGCCTGAAACTGGGGGGTCAATTGACCGTATGGGACCCCCAGGTTTGCCCTTAGCCACAGGTACCAAAAAGTAATTTGTATATACAGGAGCAGAAATCGATGATGGATTTA
>NW_019251860.1:0-1261 GCF_002742605.1 Olea europaea var. sylvestris | reverse complement strand
CGTTTAGGCCTCCGAATAATTGATTCCCGTATTAATTATGTCAGGGTGAAGAAGTGTTGGACAGAAAATTAAAAACGCAAAACTGCACTGGGGCAATTTTGTCATTTGTCGCGCCGGTGTCAGAATGGGACGAAATTTGGCAGGTTGATTGGTAATGGCCCCAGAAATTGGACTTGGTGCACAGACCCGGGATCACGGGATTTTTGCCAAATTCCTTCGTTTTGGCCTCCGAGTAATTAATTTTCGTATTAATTATGTCAGGTTGAAGAAGCGTTGGACAGAAAATTAACAAAGAAAAATCGCACCAGGGGCAATTTTATAATTTGTCGTGACGGTGTCGGAATGGGCCAAAATTTGGCAGGTTGATTGGAAACGGCCCCAGAAATAGGGGTTGAGGCACAGACCTGGGATCACGGGTTTTAGCCAAATTCGTCAGTTTAGGCCTCCGAATAATTAATTTTCGTATTAATTATGTTAGGCTGAAGAAGTTTTGGACAGAAAATTAAACATGCTAAACTGCACCAAGGGCAATTTCGTCATTTGTCGCGACGGTGTCGGAATGGGCCGAAATTTAGCAGGTTGATTGGAAACGGCCCCAGAAATAGGAGTCGGGGCACAGACCCGGGATAATGGGATTTTAGCCAAATTTCTTCGTTTAGACCTCCAAATAATTAATTTTCGTATTAATTATGTCAGGCTGAAGAAGTGTTGGACAGAAAATTAACAAACAAAAACCGCACCAGGGGCAATTTCGTCATTAGACGAAATTTGGCAGGTTGATTGCTAACGGCCCGAGAAATTGGACTCGGGGCACATACCCGAGATCAGGGATTTTAGCCAAATTCCTTCGTTTAAGACTCTGAATAATTAATCTCCGTATTAATTTTGTCAAGATGACGAAGTGTTGGATAGAAAATTAACAAAGAAAAACCGCACTATGGGCAATTATATCATTTGTCGCGACAGTGTCGGAATGGGCCGAAATTTGGCAGGTTGATTAGAAACGGCCCCAAAAATTGGAGTCGGGGCACAGACCTGGGATCACTGGATTTTTGCAAATTCCTTCGTTTAGGCCTCAGAGTAATTAATTTTCGTATTAACTATGTCAGGTTGAAGAACCGTTGGACAGAAAATTAAAACGCAAAATCGCACCAGGGGCACTTTTGTCATTTGTCGCAAAGGTGTCGGAATGGACCGAAATTTTGCAAGTTGATTGGTAACGGCCCTAAAAATTGGAGTCGGGGCACAAACCCAGGATCAC
>NW_019251859.1:0-1261 GCF_002742605.1 Olea europaea var. sylvestris | reverse complement strand
TTCCTTCGATTGGGCCTCCGAATAATTAATTTCCTGGTTAATTATGTCAGGTTGAAGAAGTGCTGGACAGAAAATTAACAAAGTGAAACTGCACCAGGGGCAATTTTGTTATTTTTTGCGATGGTGTCAAAATTGGCCGAAATTTGGCAGGTTGATTGGAAAAGGCCTACGAAATTGGACTCGAGCCATATACCCGGCATCACGGGATTTTAGCTAAATTTCTTCGTTTGGACCTCCGAATAATTAATTTCCTTATTAATTATGTCAGGTTGAAGAAGTGTTGGACAAAAAATTAACAAAGTAAAACTGCACCAAGGGCAATTTTGTCATTTGTCGCGACGTTGTTGGAATGGGCCGAAATTTCGCCGGTTGACTAGAAATGGCCCGCGAAATTGGGCTCGGGGCACAGACCTGGGATCACGGGATTTTGACCAAATTCCTTCATTTGGGCCTCCAAATAATTAATTTCGTTATTCATTATGTCAGGTCGAAGAAGTGTTGGACAAAAAATTAACAAAGTAAAACTGCACCAAGGGCAATTTTGTCATTTGTCGCGACGTTGTTGGAATGGGCCGAAATTTAGCAGGTTGATTGGAAACGGGCCGAGAAATTGGACTCGTGGCTCAGACCCGAGATCAGGGGATTTTAGCCAAATTCCTTCATTTGGGCCTCCGAATAATTAATTTCCGTATTAATTATGTCAGGTGGAAGAAGTGCTGGACAAAAAATTAACAAAGAAAAACCGCACCAGGAGCAATTTTGTCATTTGTCACAACGGTGTCGGAATCGGCCGAAATTTGGCAGGTTTATTGGAATCGGCCCGCAAAATTGGACTCGGGGTATAGACCCGGGATCACAAAATTTTAGCCAAATTCCTTTGTTCGGGCCTCCGAATAATTAATTTTCTTATTAATTATGTCAGGTTGAAGAAGTGTTGGACTGAAAATTAACAAAGCAAAATCGCACTAGAGGCAATTTTGTCATTTGACGCGACGGGTAGGAATGGGCTGAAATTCGACAGGTTGACTGGAAACGGCTCGCAGAATTGGACTCGGGGCAAAGGCCCGGGATCGCGGGATTTTAGCCAAATTCCTTCGTTTGGGCCTACGACTGATTAATTTCCTTATTAATTATGTTAGGTTGACAGAAAATTAACAAAGCAAATTCGCACCAGGGGCAATTTTGCCATATTTGACGACGGTGTCGGAATGGACCAAAATTTTGCAGGTTGATTGGAAACGGCCCGCGAAATTGGACTTGG
>NW_019251858.1:0-1261 GCF_002742605.1 Olea europaea var. sylvestris | reverse complement strand
AGTGTACATGTAGCAAGGTTCTTATCGATTGAACTTTGCTATTTGTACACTAATTTTTGACACGTTGTTTGACACTTGCATTGCTGTCAAGTGTCAATTGGATGAGAAATTTGTATCAAATTTATGCTATCCAACAGTGTAATATCATGTGGCAAAGTGTTAACTAAAGTGTACACCATAGTGATCGTGGGGCAAGGTCCCTACCGATTGAACTTTGCTATTTGTACACTGATTTTTTACACGTTGTTTGACACTTGAATTATTTTCAAGTGCCAACTGGATGTGAAAACTATTTGAAATTTACACTATCCAGCAGGGTAATGTCACGTGCCTAAAGTTTAAACTAAAGTGTACACCATAGTGTACTTGTAGCAAGATCCTTAACGATTGAACTTTGCAATTTGTACACTGAATTTTGACACGTCTGACACTTGCATTGTTGTCAAGACTTGATGGGAAAACTATTTAAAATTTAAATTATCCAGCAGAATAATGTCACGTGGCACAGTGTAAACTAAAGTGTACATGTAGCATGGTTCTTACCGATTGAACTTTACTTTTTTTACATTGATTTTTGACACGTTGTTCGACACTTGCCTTGTTGTCCAGTGTCAATTGGATGGGAAAATTGTTTGAAATATAAGTTATCTAATAGGATAATGTCATGTGGCAAAATGTAAACTAAAGTGTACACCATAGTGTAAATGTAGCAAGGTTCATATCGATTGAAATTGGCTATTTCTACACGGATTTTTGACACATTGTTTGACACTAGCACTGTTGTCCAGTGTTAATTGGATGGAAAAACTATTTGAAATTTATAATGTCCAACAGGGTAATGCCACGTTGCAAAGTGTAAACTAAAGTGTTTACATCATAGTGTGCATGCAGCAAGGTCCTTACCGATTGAACTTACCTATTTGTACACTGATTTTTGACACATTGTTTAACACTTGCATTGTTGTCAAGTGTCAATTGGTTGGAAAAACCGTTTGAAATTTAAACTATCCAACAGGATAATGTCACGTGGTAAAATATAAACTATAGTGTACTTGTAGAAAAGTTCTTACCGATTGAACTTTGCCATTTGTCCACTAATTTTTGACACGTTCTTTGACACTTGTGTTGTTGTCAAGTATCAATTGGATCAGAAAACTATTTGAAACTTTAATTGTCTAATAGCGTAATGTCACGTGGTAAAGTGTAAACTAAAGTGTACACCATAGTGTAAATGTAGCAAGGTTCTTACCGATTGAACTTT
>NW_019251857.1:0-1261 GCF_002742605.1 Olea europaea var. sylvestris | reverse complement strand
CAATCATCTCAGGGACAATGATCATATTTCGCAGGTGGGTTTTGACAATTTCAGGCTTCTCGCCAGGTGGGGCCTCACGTTTCTTAAGTGTCACACATATGAAAGGAATAAGTCAAGCAGCAGAGAGCAAACAGATGGTACTAACAATGAATTCAGGTTAGCATATTAGACCACCAAAGAAAAAGCAAATAAGGAATTTGAAAATTTAATGCCCAAAGGCTGCTATAATACATGGGATATAATATATTATTCCACAGACAGACAAATTTAAACTTCATATACTTTCATGTCTTAATCACTTACCGCCTTACGCAGCTTCTTAATTAAAGCCATGGGCTTCCTCTTCAAACCCCGCTGGAACCTGTCCACTTAATCAAGCAAGTCACAAATATTTCTCCAGAGGAAAACGAGCAAAATGTACAAACATATAATAGAAGAAAATTTATGAAGTTGTGGGAACAAGCATTGATAATGGTTGTTAAATTTGATATTTTTTGGCATCAACCTTTATTATAATTCAACAAGTAAAATGAAATCAGCAATATAGACCTTACACACCAATGAGTGCAAAAGTGGTAATACTTCAGTTGATACACAGGTAACAAATGCAGTAAAAATTCACAAGTGCTTTTTTAATACACACAAGCTTCAAGGGTTGCCAATTGCTGCTGGATTGGACCTCATAAAAAAAATCATCTTAACAATGCACATAACAAAGCACTTCAGTAAAAAATAAGAAATGTTTCTCTTCACTACATAATGAAATTAATTATCTCTAGAAGACATGTGAGCACCCATTAGAGGAGTAACCAAACCAACAAAACTTTAATTTAGCATAATGAATATCAGGTTACACAAATCGAGATGATTAGACAAACACATATGAAACGAAATAATGAATTGCAATACACCGCGTCACTCATAAGTCAAAAACTACTATATGCACCTGGAAATTCTACCTATCTATAAAACATGAAAGATCAAATCTCGTGGACAATGGAACGTGCAAGTAGATAAATTGGTTTTAAAAAGCAATTCTATCCGTTAACAATCCACTCAATGCACTATACAGAACAACACATAACCCTCCCACCCCACTCTTTTAACGCAGAAACACATTTCAAATATAGAAGAACGACACCATAGTATACAAATTTCATATTTTAGTATTGAAAATTACCTTCTGCGAGCACGGGCATGGAAAAGCTTGACGAGCTCATCAGTGGACATGTCGAGTAGGGCATCAAGATCAACACCCCTG
>NW_019251856.1:42425-48512 GCF_002742605.1 Olea europaea var. sylvestris | reverse complement strand
TTTTTCTTCTTTTTCTTTTAGTTCCTAATTATTTTGTGTGTTCTAATGATAATGTTATAATTATAACTTCCAAATTGCAACTTGTCGACAATTTCTTTTGTTTCGCTCTCACTAGTCACAATCTGAAAGGTTGAGGTCCTTGAGGGTTAATAATAATCTGATCTAAAAGTTAAAAGACCGAAATGCTATATAACTATAAAGTTGGAACCAGTGCTGCAAATGTTTCTAAAAATACTCGGAAAGTTACCCCTTCTCTCGCTTTCTATAACTTGTCAAAATAGTTATATGCTCCTCTCTCTACAGCAGCAAGCGAGAGCGTATTCTCTCTCTCTTCGATTTAACCCTTCCCATGAAGCGTTTGCTCTCCTAGAATACATCCCAGGTATCCTCTTCCTCTCTCTGTTTTACATACATGTTATGAAAAATAAATATTTATATATATCTTGTTTGATGTATGTATGCATACAGCATAATCTTGTCTTCATATTTCACGTTTTGTTTGCTTTGTATCTTAACCGGTAAGACCCATTCCCTCAAGTCGTACCTCTCAAGTCTCCACAACTCTTTCTCGAATTTTGGCTACAAATTTTTGTAGATACATGCATAAATACGAGTTCCAGACTCTCCGTATGTGTGTGTTTATATATAGATATATGTTTGTATTTTATTTTTATTTTTTGTTGAAAATGATACTTGTGAAGAATGAAGTTTTGAAGGTGTTAATTTTTGTGGGAGTTGATTAACCTGGTTTCTCATTAATGTGCTTTGATTTGTGGCTTGATTAGGTCCTTTTCTTGGGTTAAAGTTTTTATCTTGTAAAACGGATTTGGTTTTATTTAATAATGGATCTGTTTTTCAGGGGGAAAAAAAAGTTATTGACTATGTTAACTTGGTTGATATGTATTCTTGTCGAATTGTTTTTCAAAGAAATGTCTTAATGGCTGCAGTTTCACGGGTTTATGCAATTTCTCAGGTTCAGTTTTTATGAATTTCGGCAATTTTTTATATCAATTTTTTTTTCTCAATATATTATATTTATTCACTAAATAAAATACTGTTAAGTTTATTTAAGGGGTCTTTATCTGGTGAAAATTCTGTAAATTCTTTTTTGGAGTATTTTTTTTATTGATTTTAAGTCTGTCCCTTCCTTTTTCCCCCAGGTTTGAGATCTGCTTCTTGTTATTTGTGGCATTGAAACAAGAAGCATGTTTAATTCTGGACTTGTATACAAAAGTAATTACAGGCTATTCTTGAATGACTTAATCGTCATATATTGCTTACACAGTTACACTTCTGTCTTTTTGGCTCAGGTCACAATAAAGAGAAAACGAAAAAATTGTTCCTTGCAAGAGACTGGTTAAAGAGAAAGGTGACGAAGCATAATTAATTTCTGGACACCAATACTAGTGGAATTGCATTTGTTAATGGATAAATATGATCTATTGCATTTTGGGGATTTAAAGTAAGGTAAGACTTTATTTGAGTTTATAGTGTTAATTTTGTAGCAGCCCAACCAAACAACATGAAACATATTTACCTTTCTAATTTTCATTCTTTCATTCAATTTTTATTTGAGTTGTATAGACTCTCAATTCCAGTTACATCTGATTTATACCCACCTTTCTATTTTCATAAGAAAAGAGCATGGTTATTTGTAGTCTTCAGGCATCAACTCTTGACAGATGATCTGAAATTCAGGTTTTCTGAATTTGAATCAATTGGTATTCTTGGTTTGCTTAAAAGTTAAGTCAAAGTTGATTCAACATATATCATCAACATATTATGTATTAAGTGTTAATTTAGTTTTAAATCAATGTAGGTCTATTAATGTATTGGGAGATGGCTTCAGTTGAATCAACTCAAAATGGAGACTGCATTGATGCTATGTCTGTCGACTTGTTACTTCCGTTGTCATCCTCTGAAGCATGTGACGATTTTGGAGAGCCTGAGATGCTTCCTCGAATTGGAGATGAGCATCAAGTTCAAATTCCATCCCTTTTAGGAGAGACCAATTGTATTTCTTACACAAGGAATGTATCATCTGCACAAAATGAAGCCCATTTGGACAACAAATTTTATATCGGGCTACCCATACCATTAATATTGGTGAGCAAGGAAGGTGAATGCCCGAAGCAAGGAAAGTTGGAACTTCCAAGTGAACCAAAAACCAATCCAGGCTCCGGACAATCAGAATCTAAACATATCAAAACAACAGAGATTTTTTCCCATGATGAGAATGTTGGAATCATCATTGGGCCTTTGCATAATACAGGAGATACTGGGGGACCAGCAGAAGAATCAAAAGAATTACCATCAGATGAGAAATTGAGTACTAGCAGTGGTCGAAAATTTCTTTTGCTTCCCGGATTTGTTAGTGATTGTTTGAGTGACATTGAGAAGGAACCATTCCTGCTGGGTTTGTACATTTTTGGAAAAAATTTCGTTCAACTGACGCGATTCATTGAAAAAGGGACGGGGACTGTACTTTCATTTTATTACGGTAAGTTCTATAGGTCCCGTGAATACCAAAGATGGTCAGAATGCCGGAAGATGAAAAGCCGAAGATCTGTGCATGGACACAAGATATTTTCTGGACTGAGGCAGCAAGAGTTGCTCACTCGTATACTTCCCAGTGTGTCAGAAGAATGCCAAAATGCTTTGTTGGAGGTACTTTTATGAATTATTCTAATATACGAATTTCAAATAATTATTTTTTTCTCGAATACTTGCAATAGAAATGTGTCATTGTTATTCCTTGAGAAAGCTTTTTAGCGGTTTTAAATTTAATCCATAATTATGTCTCACTCTGACTAGGATCAACTTTTAGGTAAGAGATGTGCCTGACCGGCTGACCCTTTGTAGTTATCCTCAGCTTGTGGATTCCTCCACCATCTTAAATCTACAGGTTAATGTGGCAAGAAAATTTTAGAGATGTTTTGTAATGATGGATAATTTATTGGGATGTCTCAAAATTGTAAACAAAGCTAATCCGATCGGGCAGGCAGGAAATCAAATTTTATGGATCTTCAATCGAAAATGAATATGATGAGTTGCAAACAGTTGCAACGGCTACAATAATAAAATATAGTTGCTTCGATATATTTTTGTTCTTATTTTATCTCTAGAAATATGTGATATAAGCTAGATATATCTCCGAATGATTTATTTTATTCTCATAATGCAAATAAATCTTGATTTATTTTTGTTTTGGGTAAGGGATGGAGGGAATCAACATATGCCAAAATCATTACTGTTTTTTATCTCTCTTATTTACTAGTGAATATATTCTCATTTTAAAATCTTGATGTGAAAGGCATAAGTTCTGACGTTCTTATTGTAGTATGGAAAGAAAATGTATAATAATCCTCTATGAGATCTGGTCTCAAGTTGGAATGATTAATCATTAGTGTTTTAGGTTTCTATGTCTCTTCCTTAACTTCGATGGAGAGGAAAATGAGGATCAACAGTTGAATTGGGCTTTATAATGATAGAAAGCCTGAGCTGTGTAGGCAGTTCAAATTTAGTATGATTTTGCCCGCGTAAATGCATTTCTTTGTTGTCCCTAGAATTTTGCTTACCTGTGTTTTTTTATTCCTCGGAAGGTCTGTAAAACATTTGGGGAAGGAAAGATGTCACTAGAAGACTACGTCTTCTCTTTGAAGACAATGGTTGGGACAAACATTCTAGTAAAAGCTGTTGGAATTGGCAAAGGAAAGCAAGATCTCACGGGAATGGCCTTTGAAATTTCAAGGTCCAATCAAGTTATCCCAATTCGCCCAGAGATACCAACTGGGAAAGCGTGCTCGGCTCTTACACCCAGTGAAATCGTGAATTTTCTAACTGGGGACTACCGGTTGAGCAAAGCTCGGTCAAATGATCTATTCTGGGAAGCTGTTTGGCCTCGGTTGTTGGCAAGAGGTTGGCATTCGGAGGAGCCTAAGAATCAGGGTTATGCTGCTGTTTCCATGTATTCTCTGGTATTTCTCGTGCCGGGCATCAATAAATTTTCAAGAAGGAAATTAGTGAAAGGCGAGCACTATTTTGATTGTGTAGCTGATGTCTTGAGCAAGGTTGCCAGAGAACCTGGGTTGCTTGAGCTTGAAAATGAAGAGGATGAAAAGAACAAGAACAAAGAAGAGTATAAGTGGACCAGTGAAAGTAAGTTACTGAAAGATGATGATGAGCCGCCTATAAGGCAACACCATTTTTATCTTCAACCTCGCACCCCTAAATGGAATACAGATGCAATGACATTTACAGTTGTAGATACAAGTTCTGCGGATGGAAAACCTTGTAAATTGAGGAGCCTACCATTTGAAATCTCAAACACAATAATTTCTCAAAACCGTTCTGAAGATAGAAACGGGGATACCCATGATGAGGCTACCGATGAATCTGACATTGTTGATACCATGTTAGTTGATGACAGTGAGACAAATAATACCAATCTAGGTACAACTAAATCCAATCTGGAAATGCTTCCTGGCAGGAAAGATTGTGATACTATATGCCAAGGAAGTGATATTTCAGTGACTAAATTGAAGAACAAAAAGGATTTGCACCAGGACAAGCAATCAAGAAATTTGGTAAAATCCCGGTTGAGCCGAAAACTGAAACGGGAAAATGTGGACAATATGGCTCCTTCTACCAAACGGCATCGGAAACTAACTGCTTGTAGTGGTAATGAGACAAGCAACGGTGTGACTCATTCAACTTTGGTTCCCAGTCAGGAAAATGAAATAATTAGTTTGTGCTCAGGTAGTCATGGATTTACTGAGAATATATCTGCTCAAGCGGGTTCATCACAAGAAAAGTTGTCATACACCGGTTCATCGAAAGGTAGCCCTACTGGGAGTGTTGAATGTACAGAACCTCATCTACGGCACCTTCAAAGTCATTCATTGATTGATCTAAACTTGCCTCAAGTTTCCCCAGACTTAGAGAATGCTGTCTTAACAACAGAAATAATTAAAGAGGAAGATGAGCGAATACTCAAGCCAGATGATCATTGTCCTCTACCCTCCACTTCAGGGGAGCAGCCTAACCCAAATCTGCATAGGCACAGCACGAGAAACCGACCTCTAACAGCAAAAGCATTGGAAGCTCTGGCAAGCGGATTTTTAACTACAAATCGGAAGCGGAAAAATAAAGACACCACTTCACGTGAGAATTTGACACCAAGACCTCGACGGTATGCCCAAGACATAGTGGCTCTAAATGAGTTCAGCAATGATACCGTGACTTCCCAAATTCAAGAAGGTGAGAATGGCGTGTCTAACAGTGGTGACAGCAATGTGCGAGACAAATTTCAGGTTTTAAAAGACGAAAATGGGAACCCGGTATTAGGCCTCTGAGGTTTTGATAAGCTAGCCATGAGTAGTAGGAACTGGATTTCAGCAGTTTGGGTTGTTATATCACCATTCTTATGCGGAGAGCACTTCACATCGTTTATTCTGGTGCACTAGTTTCTACTGCATTTGCTGTTCGCATGTTTTACCAGACATGATATAACATCCAGCGCATATTTCTTAGAAGGAATGTACACTCTCCAAAGGTAATAACTTGTAATTTTATCAGATTTACTTCCTGCAATCGAGATCATAGTCGGCAGAAACTGGAGACTGAAGAAGAGCACTGCCCCACCCATTGAAGCCGAAGAAGTTCTGATAAAATGACATTTATAACCTGTCGATTGGTAGCAGATGCCTGGTCAGTTATTTGAGAGAAGAAGAAGTTCAAGTTGCTTTCTGATATTCTCATGTTGCTGAATTTTTTATATGTTCCCATATGATCCTAGCGACAGTTTTGGCTGGTAATCCATCATTTTCCGGCCACCCTCTTCAACAAATCGGCAAATGAATATATTTAAGACAACATTTCATAATTATCTTGGCAACCAACTCGTGTTCTGAAACGAAAATGTTCGTGACAATTCTTGATCTAATTTGACCATATATGCATTAGGATCTAGATTAATGGAGATAAAAGAGGATCGAACTGACAGCGGTTCCATATGTTGTAACCCTTTCAAGGTAGATGAATGTGAAGACAATGACTTTTTCTGTTGCATGGATTATAGCAATGAGC